>NC_058133.1:491039996-491051742 GCF_016433145.1 Gracilinanus agilis | reverse complement strand
TCTCTCTCTCTCCCCCCCTTCCCTCTCTCTGTCTCTCCTCCCTCCCTCTCTCTCCTTCCTGCACAACCCCCCTTTGCTGGCAAACAAAGCTTCCTTCTTCAAACACATTGTCTCTGAGCAGGAACCTGGAAAGCTTCTCTGACCGGACAGACAGGTTCCCAGAACAAACACACCCTCAGGAGAGCAGCTTCCCAAATGCACCCCAATTCCCTGACTCCACCCGAAAGTCTCCTCTCACTGCTAGGCATCCAGGTCTGGTGCTCATTTGCCTAGCCCTGATTGGTTCTGGCTTCTGAAATGCACCTGGCTTTTACTGGTACCAACCTTTAAACTTTGATTAATTTTGGTCCTTTTTTTTTTAGTTATTAACTCTGTAGGATCACCTAAAGAACAACAGAGAGAACCATAGTGGAAATGAGCAGGCCACATATTATGAACAAGGAAGTGGGCAGAGGCATGATGTAGTGGGTGTCATAAAAAATGTATGACTAGGGGAAAAAAAGATGGGCTGGTCATGTAGTGACAGTGGAGCATAATCAGATAGACAGCTTGGTATCCAGAGAATGTCAAGAGGACGGATGCCAGGAACCCAGAATGTTGGGTAGTTCCTTTGTGGCAAGACAGGCAAGAGACAAATATGATGGACAGGCGAGCATATGCCACAATTTGCATTCCTGATGGGAATACAGTTGTTCATCCTTCATTTCAAAGAGGATCAATGAAATCACAGGGCAACGTTTTGATTTGTGAGTCAGCAATATCACAAATCTACTTCGAGTATTAAAGTAACAATTATTATTGTTCTACTTCAAGAATCTGTCATTTGTCCCCTCCCTTCACTAACACAGATTTAATCCCTTTCTATACTTTAGGACAGTGATGGGCAAACTATGGCCCTTGGGCCAGATGCAGCCCCCCTGAAATGGTCTATCCAGCTGCAGTACATTATTCCTAATCTGACGAATACAATGAGTAGGATATAATACAATGAAACTTCCAAAGAGTTGCCTTAGAAACAGACTGACAGATGAGTATTTCCTTTCCTTTGGCCCCCTCTTTAAAAAGTTTGCCCCCCTCTTTAAAAAGTTTGCCCATCACTGCCTTAGGAGAAGATCTTTGGGTGGTGCTAGGACCAACTTGGTGGTGAATTTATTAGGAAGTGATCTGGAAGAAAACATAGAGGACATTGAGGACAACTCTCTCATTTTACAAATGAAGAAACTGAGGCTGAGAGCAGTAAAGCGTCATAGAATCATTAAGTATCTGAGCAGAATTTGAATTCAAGTCTTCCTGACTTTAATTCTAGTACTCTAGCCACTGTTCTACCAACTTTCTCTGAACTTAGCCAGACTGGTTCTCTCTCCAGTGATGGTCATCACCTCCATCACTGAGATCATCATCAGAAAAATGGTGATGACAGCTCCATTCCCCTTGGGAGGGAGAGAAGATAGATTAGAAGTCCACAAAGAACAGCACTGATACCCAGAAGCTTCAAAGCATCAGAGAGGTGGGGAGGACCTTCGGTGTTCATCCAGTCCAACCACTGCATCAAAAGTATGTCCAAGCTAACATACTCAACAAGTGGTCTCTGGTCTCTGCTTCAAGAACGTACCACCTCTCAAAGGGTCCTCCTCTGGTTTTGGAAAGCCCTAATCATTAGGAAGTTTTTCTTAACAGAAACCAATATCGGTCACTTTGCAATTTCTACCAAATTCATCCCGGTATCCAATCCCTTTCCCACATAACAGCCCTTCACATACTTGGGGACAACTACTATGTTCTCCCTGGGGCTTCTCTTCTCCAGTTTTTTTTTTTGATAGATCATATAATATAGACTCAAGCTCATCCATCTTGGTTGCCCTCTCCGTACACTCCCCAGTTTATTGTCCTTCTTGAACTGAATTCAGTGCCACAGACCAAACCCAATACTCCAGAGATATTCTGACTGGGGCAGAATACAGGTCACTTCCCTACTCCTGGAAGCTCTGCCCCTCTTAATGTAGCCTAAGGTCAGGATAGCTTTTTTATTTTTATTTTTGGCTGCCACACTGCATCGCTGACTCATTGAGCTTGCAGCCCACTAATATCCCCAGATCTTTTTTGGAACTGCTGTCTATCCCTGTCTCCCCAAGTGGATCCAGTCCAACCATTCTTATGCACCTATTACGTGCTAGGCAATCGGAACACAAGGGCAAAGAAAATAAAGGAGTCCCAGATGTTCATAGAAAATTAAATACAAAATGTATACCAAGAAACATCTGGGAGAAGAGCGCAGGTCTCATGTAAAGAGCAGCTTGTTAACTGGGCAGAGCAGGGATGGAGATGACAAAAAGGAGTATGAGGAAGTGGAGGCTTAGGCGGCAGATAGCTCAGGATGACAGGAACTCTGAAGGAAGCGGTGAGGCAGTAGACTGTACCTCCCTTCATGGCAGTGGTTCCCAAATTTTTTTGGCCTACCGCCCCCTTTCCAGAAAAATATTACTTAGCCCCCTGGAAATTAAATTTAAAAAAAATTTTAATAGCCATTAATAGGAAAGATAAATGCACCTGTGGCCATCACTGCTCTCCTGGATCGCTGCAGCTCCCACCAGGGGGCAGTGGCGCCCACTTTGGGAATCACTGCTTCATGGTATTAGTTGTCTAATTATCAATCTCTGAGCAAGACTTGGAACGCAGGATTAGGGTACAAGTTGTTAATGGGGTCCTGAGTCTGGCTGGTTAGAGGGAATTGAGGCATGTTCAGAGTGCTCACCCTCCAGTCCAGCTAGGACTTACCCTAATAATGTTGGCTAGGTGGTCTTTCCTGGGATGTTTGTGGATATGGGAGTACAGGAGGGTCTTGTCTTTGGTCCTGGATAAGTAGCTGGTTTGGAGAAGGAAGGCAGCATACTAGGTTGATTCCCTATGAAGAATTTGTTTTTAAAACCTCACCTTCCATCTTAGAATTAATACTATGCATTGGTTCTGAGGTAGAAGAGTGGTCAGGGCTAGGCAATGGAGGTTAAGTGACTTGCCCAGGGTCACACAGCCAGGAAGTATCTGAGGCCAGATTTGATCCCAGGACCACTTGTCTCTAAGCCTGGCTCTCAATCCACGGAGCCACCTCCTTCTTCCTCCTCCATGGAGAATTTATGGAAGGACAGAGCCAAGAGTCAGTCTGAGAAGATGGGGCTGCATTTTCTCTTAGCAACTGGCAGCTTACCCTAGTGGACAGCACAATAATCTTGGAGTCAGGGGCAGCCAGGTGGCTCAGTGGATGGAAAGCCAGACTTAGAGATGGGAAATCCTGGGTTCAAATCTGGCCTCAGATACTTCCCAGCTGGGTGACTCTGGGCAAGTCACTTAACCAAATCACTTAACCCCTAGCACTTAATGCCCATCTACCTTGGAACCAATGCACAGTATTGATTCTAAGAAGGAAGGTAAGGAATAAAAAAATATTCTTGAAGTCAGAAAGATTTCCTCCTTCACCGCCTTTAACTCTGATCTCACAGCCTTCTTCGGCACAGGGACAACAATGGATTACCTTCTGTCACCATGATCCTTAGCAGCCCTCCAGAAGGGCTCTGATCAGAGCCGCCTCTCAAGAGAGGAGAAGCACCAGCTGCCCAAGCCAGTCTGGTACTTTCTTGTCTGTGTTCTAGACCCAAGAGTCAGGAGACTAGAGCCCTTAGCCCAGACTTTCATGTTCTAATTGGGGAAAAGGAAATAAAATCAACTCCTTGAATGGAGCTGCCTGATTCAATGGAAGGAGCAAGTCAGGAGATGCTGTTCCAGCACTGACTCACCCAGTGACCTTGGGCAAGTCCCATCCTCTCAGTTATCTTATCAGTATAATGAGGAGGATGCCCTCCTCTTCTGGAGATTGGGGAAAAAATGCTCTTCAAAAGTAACTAAAAGCACAAGACAAATGTAATAATAGCAGCATTGTCATCACTGCGAGGGGAGGTTGAGAACATACTTCAGGTCAATAGCTTTCCTTGCTCACCCTGTTGATGGCACAGCTGAAGTGTGGTCTACATTAGTGACTGTTAGAAATAAACAGACTCAGCCATTGCTCTGGGGAGTCTCGCTGGATGGATCAGAGATGAGCTGGGCCTGGGGGAGGTGTGGAAGGCTGCTCCTCACCCTGCTTGGCCTGAATGGCAAACCCTCCCCTCTTCTCTCCTCCTGCTCAGTCTGCTCCCGCTCCTAGCACAAAGGCCCCCTCCTCCCCTGGACCTTCCTTGCCTGCTGAGAACCAGCCTTGGTTAACACAGGCCTGTGAGGATTCTAGATCTAGACCTAGAAGGGTCTTCACAGGAAGTCTAATGCAACTCCTTTATCTTTACAGTTGAGGAAACTGAGGCCTAGATAGGTTGTGACTTGCTTTCCTGAAGTCATATTGATAATCCGTATCAGAGGGAGGATTTGAACTCAGGTTCTCTGACTCCATACTTCCCCAATCTATAACAGCTCCACACGGGCACTGCCCTTAAGAAATAGCCTTTCTCTTAAGATTCTGATCCAGTCCAACAAGCATTTAGAATTTATATAACTTATATAATTATTATATATTTATCAGTTATATTATATCATTATATTATAAATTTATCATTTATAAGAGTGCTGTTTTAGGGTTTGCAAAGCACTTTACCTTTGTCATCTCTTTTGATCTTCACAATAACCCTGAGAGATAGGGGTGATCCTTGTTTTACAGATGAAGCAATTAAGGCAGAGAGATTAAATGACTTGCCCAGGGCCACACAGCTAGGAAGTGTTAGAGGCAGGATTTGAAATTAGGTCTTCTAGATTCTCTAGAGGCAGCTAAATGGCTCAATGGATAAAGTGCTGCACCTGAAGTTAGAAGGACTTGAGTTCAAATCCAGCAAAAGACACTTTTTTTTTTTTTTACCCTTGTACTTCGGTGTATTGTCTCATAGGTGGAAGAGTGGTAAGGGTGGGCAACGGGGGTCAAGTGACTTGCCCAGGGTCACACAGCTGGGAAGTGTCTGAGGCCGGGTTTGAACCTAAGACCTCCTGTCTCTAGGCCTGACTCTCACTCCACTGAGCTACCCAGCTGCCCCCAAAAGACACTTTCAATCTATGTGACCCTGAGCAAATCACATAAACCTGATTGCCTAGTCCTTGCTACTCTTCTATCTTTAGAATAGGAGAGACTTTTTTTAAAAAAAAAGAGAAAAAGAAATCAAGGCAGAAGAAATCAGTCCGAATCTCATTTTAGACTTTTACTACCTATACTATCTTGGGCAAGTCACATAGGTAGCCCAGGCTTCAATTTCCTTATCTATAAAATGGGAAAGTGAAATTCAAACAAGGTAAATCAAGAAAAACTCTAGGCAGGAATCAAATCTGATTCCTTTCTTCGATAGGACCCTGTCTCCTCAATCTCTCACACACACACTCGAGTACATAGTCATATATGTACACACATACACACAAGACACACGCACATACATAGCACAGAGACATTTGTGAGAGACAAGGCTAGAGCCATGGAGAAAGATCTGACAAGTCCCATCTCTGACACGGACTGGCTGTGTGAGTAGTCTGGGCAAGCCGAGGAACCTCTCAGTAGCCTGGACTTTACTCTGTGGTGGTAGAGGGAATTTCCTCACCCGGGAGTTCCCATTGTCAATGAATCACAGGCCTCATCCGCAATCCAAAAAAATACGATGTGTGAGGCACTGTGCTAGGCAAAATATAAATATTCAGTCATTTCCAGTCATGTTCAACTCTTCCGAAACCCTGTTGGGGTTTTCTTGGCAAAGATACTGAAGTACTTTGCCATTTTCTTCTCCAGCTCCTTTTCCAAATGAGGAAATGGAGGCAAACAGAGTGAAGTGACTTGGCCAGGGTCACTCGGCTGGCAAATATCTGAGTAAAAGATTTGAACTCGGAGAGTTGACTCTCCTTGACTCCAGGCCTCACACACTCTTTCCACAGTGCCACTTAACTGCCCACTACAATAGAAGCAAAAGCAGCTAACTGAAGGGGCCAACTGACCACATTTCCAAGTCACCGAAATGAAGGCTGATGTAGCTTTCCCACAACAAACATTCTCGCCAAGATCAGCCTTATTCTTCATGACTTTCTGTGTTAGGGGCTGAGAAAACATCCTCCCCCAAAAGGTAAGGGCAGAAGTTACAGTCTGGAAAACCTAACATGGTCTTCGAAGGACCCAAAGATCTGGGAAAGGCCATTCTTCCTCTCTTGCCATCTGCTTCCACTCTTCTCTTCAATGGAAAGAACTTGAATTTGGAGTCAAAGGACTTAGGTTTGAACCCTGGCATTGTCACAGTCCCTGTTGTTAACTTAGACAAGTCACTTTACTTGGGGGGGTCTCAGTTTCCCCACTTGTAAAATGAGGGGGCTGGACCAGATGGTCTCTGAGTTGCCTCCCAGCTCTAGATTCCATGATCTTATCATAATCCATGATTCTTGCCTTAGACCTGTGATTCCCAAAGTGGGCGCCACCCCCCCTGGTGGGTGCTGCAGCAATCCAGGGGAGCGGTAATGGCCACAGGGGCATTTATCTTTCCTATTAATTGCTATTAAAATTGAAAAAAATTAATTTCCAGAGGGCTAAGTAATATTTTTTCTGGAAAGGGGGCGGGAGGCCAAAAAAATTTGGGAACCACTGCTTTAGACCAAAGAATAGTGGAACCAATTCTACCCCTGTTCTCCTGGCCCTGCTCACTTTCAAAGATGATGCCAAGGCCCAAGAGGCCAAGCCATTTGGCCATCAGCCAAAGACAACGTAGTTGCCAGTTTCTTGCTACTTGTTCCCAAGGATTTGGGAAGAGTAAACTTCCTGGAAATCTAAATGGAAGTCAGTTTAGAAGTTTCACTTTTGAGCAAGGAACAGAGACAAGAGGCTCTGGGTTTATCTCAGACTTTCCCCCAACCAATTCTGCAAGGCTTCTGGTCTCTATTCTAGCTGTGTGTGAGTTTACTTCAGTGCTTGGGCTGGGGGTGGGTGGGAATAAATTAAAGAATGAGACAGCATCACAAGAAGGAATCCCCAGGCTACTATGAATAGTCACCTCCAGCCTCTGCTGAAGGACAAGCTGAAGGATACCTAAAGGAAGTCCCAGGGAGCAGTTCCTGCTTGCTCACCACTCTTAAGTCATGGATTCAAATATTGATTTTGTCTCTTGACTAGTCGCTCATTTAACCAGTGAGCATTTGTCAAGTGCCTATTATGTGCCAGGCACAGTTCTAAGGGCACAAATAAAAAAGTGACACATTCCTCTTGCTCTCCACATCCCGGGGCCCTATCACTTACCACACAGAGCAATGATGTGGCTGCTGTCTTCATGTACAAATTTCCTGGTGACAGCTTCTTCCATAATCTGCTTCACCTAGGAACAAATGAATCCCTCTATCATTCTTTTTTATTTTTTTAAACCTTACCTTCTGTCTTACAATCAATACTATGTCCTGGTTCCAATGCAGATGAGTGGTAAGGGCTAGGCATGGGGGTTAAGTGTCTTGCCCAGAGTCACGCAGGAGGAAATATCTGAGGCCAAATTTGAGCCCAGGACTTCCTGGCTCTAAACTTGACACTTAATCCACTGAGCCACCTAGACGTACCCTGACTCATTCCTCCATTCTTTCTTGGCCAGAGGGTCTCCAAGGAATAGAGGACCTGGTTCTGTGTAGCTAACAGGCCATCCCATTGGGCAAATGGCGAGCCTGTAAAGATCCTCAAATCTCCCTCAGTAGATAAGGCCTCTGAGAAGCAGTTGTGGAAATAGATGCCTCTGGAGTAGGTGAGTATTGCTCACAGGTCTTAGTCTGGAACTGTCTGGGCCACAGAGGGCATTGGAGGTAAGGTATTCAGTAGTCAGGGCTTTGTAGGATGAGGTCTCCTGGGCAGATAGTCTATCCATTGAGAGGGTCACAGCACAGAGTAATGAATAAACTTAGAGTCAGGGGTTGCTCACTCCTGAAGCCTCCCAGATGCTTTGCATAGACTTGAGAGTCCCAGCCTTCTTGTTCTTATGCTCCTTTTAAAAAAACCCTCACTTTCTGTCTTAGAATCAAAACTAAGAATCGGTTCCAAGGCAGAAGAGCATTAAGGGCTAGGCAATGGAAGTTAAGCAACTTGCCCAGAGTCACACAGCTAGGAAGTATCTGAAGTTAGATTTGAACCCAGGACTTCTCATATCCAGGCCTGGATGTCCCAGCCTTCTTGCATTTGGGGTGGGGGGGGGTCTCAAATTCTCTACCTTTAGTATCTTTACACCTGCCTGCATATGAGGGCTACTATTCATTTTTGTGGGGTTGAGGTACCAGGCAGCCTACTTTCCCCCATCACCTGGGCTCTCCCAGACTACATCTGGAGTGGTTCTTATTTCCTAGGAGAGCATGCTTTCAGTTTATTAAGCTGTCAATGATCTATCGGTCAACAAGAATTTATTAAGTGCCTACCATGTGCCAGGCATTGGGCATGCAAATATTTAAAAAAAAAAAAAGAACAGTCTTTATCATCAAGGAGATTACATTCTATCTAAATGGTGCTATTTCTTGGGGTTCCTTGAATTTTATGGGGCAACTGGGTTATAAACCAAATGAATGAATGATAGACTAGTGCGAGTAATACCCATTTTGGAAGGGAGGGTGGAGGTACCTACTTACTATTGGACATTACTGAAAGGCTGGTCCTGCCTGCAAGAGAACCTTCTTTGGCATGGTGTTCCGCTTATTTAGAGACAAGGTCAAGTTTTCACAAACTGACTACTTCCAAAGGCCCTACAGGTGGGGATTGTGAATAGCTTCAGGGTTAATTCAGGGCATGTGGAATGCCTTGCAGAACCCCTGGGAAATGGGCATCTTTCTTCGCATTTATTTGGAAACCACTCATTTTGATTAGAACTCATCCAGTAAGGAAAAAGTAGAAAGAAAGGGTGCTGGATTGGAAACTGAGAAGACCTCAGTTTGTCTACTACATAGATGTGACCTTGGGAAAATCCTTAACCTCCATGGACCTCAGTTTCCTGAATTGTAAAATGAGAAGGTTGGATTAGAAGTGCTTTCAGTTCACCTCTAGTTCTAAATCAATGATCCTATGACCATGGTGGTGAACCTATGGCACATGTGCATAGATCTCTCTGTGGGCACACATGCCAAGGACCCAATGCCCCAAGAACCCAGAGTACCCATCCCTGCAGCATAGAGTTCACCAGAGTCCCTAACTAGAAATCTGGAGTGTGTGTGTGTGTGTGTGTGGGGCAGCCTCCCCCTCCCCTTCCCCCTCCCCAGTAGGAGTTAGTAAGCAGGTCTCTTTAAGACAGCATCCCTTGCAGGACAAGATTGCTCCACTCTGGTCAGAATACAATGACCTCTTCATTACCTTTGGCCTGAGTGAGACAGAAACAAGTGATGTCTTTATTATCACGAGCAACCAGTGTCTTTACTATACAAAGTATTTTTGGGATTTGGGGATATGTCTTTTGAGTTTGTACTTTAAAAATGTTGAAAACTGTAGTCTAGTGATATAGGAATAAATTTTATGAATTTAAGGTTAGACTAATAGTCTCTTTAGCTCCCTTCCCCAGTTTCTTTCACAAGTAATCTTGGGCTGCTTTAACTTGAATTCTCCATCACCTCTCCTCTTACTAATCCAGCCTCTTCAATTTGCATTCAAAGGGATGCCTACCTGAGGGAGACCAAAGGTGGGCTAGAAGCTCTGGAGAACACAATAGTGGCCTGTCAGTATTCCAATCAGTCCTGTATCCAGATTAAAATTCTTCAACATTTGCTAAAAAGATTAATTTGGTGGATACCCTCTTCAGGAAGGCTGGACCATGATGGGGTGAATGTCATTTAACCTGAGATTATATTTTTTCCTATAAATAAGGGGTTTTCCTGTAAGCTGGGGCTTTTTTGCATTTTTTCTAGGTTTGAGGGGATCATAGCTCACATAACTAGAGGGAAACAGAGTGCTTGCACCCCTCTCCTTTCCCTTTCCCCAAATCTGACTACATCACCCACCACCCTGTCCAGTAGTCCAATGGGAGTGCTTCCTCCCTTTCCGGGTGGAGTAAGGGGGCTCAGTGGGAGGAGAGGCACAGAATGTGGTCCTAGGTGGCACATGGGCAAGGTGCTTGGAGGGGGAGGGTGGGGGCAGGGCCTGACACTCCATCTCTAAAAGGTTTCCCATCACTGTCCTATGAGGTAGAAACAACCAGGCTTTCCCAAGGCCTAGCAAGATGTCTTCAAACTCAAGACCTCCCCCTCACCTGACGAACCTCACCAAGTTTCAGCATTGTACAAATATAGCCTGGATAGGGGAGGTTCTTTGTCCTAGTTTGCTTTTTTATCAGTGTGTCCTGCTTCCCACATCATCTGCCTATCTCCCCTGAGGACAGAGTCTGTTTTGTACTTGTGAGCTGGTATTATTTATTTCCCCTGGGTAAGATTCAGTTGGTCATCAGTCTGCCTGATTGGGGATTTGGTGTGTTTAATGTCTTTGCTGGCTACGTTCACTCAGGTGCATTCTGGAATTATTTCACTTTTAATAGGAAAAATTAGAACCTTGGATATTTGAGGGCAAAAAACTGTCTGCCTTTTTTTTTTTTTTTTTTACCCATAAAGCTTAGCCCAGTGCCTGGCACATAGGAAGCCCTTGCTAAATGCTTGTTGACTAGCTAACTGAGAAGGAATTCCCCCAACTTTTAGTAGCTTTAATTTTTTTGTGAAAAAAGGAGTAAGAGAATGGATATACAAAGGGGATGGTATGTGTGTGTGTGTAAAAATATATTCTCTAGTCCTCCCTGGAGGAGGGAAAGGGGGATTCTTGGTTAGAAGCAGTATCTCTACCCCCAGGTTACTCCTGAGATCAGCTTGCCCTGGGTCTTGCAATTGGCCACCCACACCAGTCTCCTGGCTCCTGCCAAACTTCCACTTAGCTTTTGCAAGGCCTAAGAGACCATTTAGCCTGGGGTCTACACAACAAAACACAGCTTTCCTCTTTGCACAAGTAAAGCATTCCCTTTTTCCCTCTAGGCTGGGGTTGGGGGGGGGGGTCGTCTCTTCTCCTTAGGAGCAGTTGCTCTCTAATAGCTCACAGGCAGGACTGGAGTGAGTGGTTAAAAGACAGGGCCCCAAGGCCAGGTGGGATCAGGATGCCAGGAAAAGGGACTCAGTTGGTTTAGGCATAACAATAAGTGTTTCTGGACTGATTGGACATTTTCAGAAATGAACCCCATAAAGGGATAGAGCGTGGCAGGGCAGCTAAGTTTCCAAGGGAGGGAATCACAGGGATGGGAGGGGATGGGAGAGCCATCGTAAGCAACAGGGAATAGAAGAAGCCAGAGTGGCAAGATAAGGAAACTGGGGAAGGGGGTGGTACTATTAGTAAAGCACAGAGGTTCCCTCACACAGAAAATATAAAGGATCGCATGGATTTTTCTCAGGCAAGAACAGGGCAGTGGCTTAACTTAAGGGGATTGGAGGAGGGAAAAACAGTCTGGGTGGGGAAAACCCCTCTGCAGCTAAGTCCCAGGTCTCGGGGGCGGGGAAGCTAACCCTCCAGCTCCAAAACTGGGGATGGATGCCCTGAATTGCCCCGGCTCCTAGGGGAATCCGTAGAGGAAACCCCGCCCCCGTTTCCTTCTCCTTCGGGGCTTCAAATGAATGAATCGTATTCTCTCATTCTCTCTCTCTCTCTCTCTCTCTCTCTCTCTCTCTCTCTCTCTCTCTCTCTCTCTCTCTCTCTCTCTCTCTCTCTCTCTCTCTC
>NC_058133.1:491011562-491035102 GCF_016433145.1 Gracilinanus agilis | reverse complement strand
GGGGGGGGGCTTGGGGAGGCGGGAGGGGTAGGCAGCGCCTACCTGGGGCGGGGGAAGCGGGGAGGGCTGACCAGGGAGCGCCTTGCCATCTAGCAGCCGCCGCCATGGCAACGGGTTCCCCCCGCCCACCCCCGCACCCCCAACCGGGAGGGCGTGCGCCTGGCTCATTGGAAGGGCCCTCTAGCCATCCACCCCCACTAACACGGGAGGAGTGGAGAATGCAGCCGTGCCCCCACCCCCTCCCCAGTCCGGGAAATGGGAGGCTTGAGGAGAGAAGGGAGACCCTTCACCCGACGGAAAAGTAGCTGGCTCCTAAGGGCGACTGCAGCCCAAGTAGAAAGATTTCTCCCACCAGGGATCGAGACCAGTTCGAGGGCTTAAGCAACAGGAGAGGAGCACGCATTAACTCGAACCCCGCAACTGCCGCAGGGTCCAAGGCCGCTGTATTAGTCTTTCCGGGCTAGGAGAGTGCTAGTCTGGAATCTGGGCGGGGCCTTAGTCAAGCAGGACTACCAAAAGGCTGGTTAAGCACCTCCGCCGGGAGACTGGGGATCCGGGCAATAGATTAAATAGGTATTGCTCTTTCCGCCTCTCGCCTTTAATAAAACTCCTCTGCCTTCTCTCTGAAATGATCTCTAATTTGATCTCTTTCAGGTTGTACCTTTTTGGGCCGAGTTGATTGCATGTAGTTTCCTCAGTTAGGTTATTTTTATTTTTTAGTTTTATTGCATCCGCCACGCTTAGCACAGTGCTTGGCGCGTCGTAGATGCTTAATAAATGTTGATCGACTTGACTGCTTCCAGATTCGTTCCAGAGCGTGCACCATGGGTATACAATTCACAGTTGTTGGGGTGGGGAGCCCCACTCAGGGTTGCAAACTCCGGGTGTTGGAATCAAGTTCGGCTTAGTTTGGCCGGAGGTGGGACAGGCACAGGATTTTTATTTTTATTTTTATTTTTTTTTGTACGAGAAGAGACTTCAGCCCACTTTACAAAGGAGGAAACTGAGGTTAAGGGATTTGGTTCAAATCTGTGCCACTTACTTCAGATCCAACTTCAGAAATTAAGGGAGAAGAGCCTAGGCTGAAGAGCGTTTGCCCCCTACCCCGACCCGTTTCTTTCTTTCATTCTTTTTTTTTTTTTTTATGTGAAGTGAAGTGAAGTGAAGTGAAGTGAAGTGAAGATCTATAAAACTGGGAGGACTGTTTTTTTGTCTGCCTTTTGGTATCAGTGTGCACAATGCCTGGCATATAACAGGCGCTTAATATATTCTTGATAATGGTGATGAGATCACCTCCCAACGCCCTTCTGGTTCTCCCGAGAGTTCTGCAGAAATGTTACCAGTCCCACCAGGGAAAATTTGAGGAGCTGGCTCTTGAAGCACTTAGGGCCCCAGGGCGAGGGGATGGTCGAGTGAAAGTGAGGAATTACAAATAGTTCCAGGCTGGCAAACCAAAGACTGCAGAAACAAAGCAGTCCTGGGCAGGGAGCTCAGAGAGGGCTCCCCAGGTACAAGGGAAAGCGACCTTTTCCTGAGGCCAATCTGCCTCTCCAACTGAAGATGGGCACTCCCGCTGGAATCAAGCAAACAATCAAACCCTACTCCTCCGGGCACTCGATCGGACTCTCCCTTTTAAAGCCCAACACTGCCGGTCCCCTATGGCTACGGCGTGAGCTACCTGAGACTGGGGAAACTCCGCCCCTCTCCAGCGAAGCCCCACCCAGAGACTGAGATTCCCACCCATACATCCCTATATGCGGGCGGAACCGGAAGCATTTGGCTTGGAACCGGAAGCAGCTTTTCCACGCACGTGGAGGCAAGATGGCAGTTCATCGCTCCGGCCCGCTTAAACAGCAGAATAAGGCTCACAAGGGCGGGCGGCACCGGGGCCGGAGCGCCGCTCAACGGGACGGCAAAGGTGAGGGGACTCCTGGAGCGGATGGGAGGACGGGTCGGCTTAGCCCTTTCCCCGGCCTGGCCTGCGCAGGAGGCCTTTCTCCGCCGTAATCTCCTCAGCCCTGCGCTATCGGCTTCTCCTGACCTGCCTCAGGTCCCCTAGGGGCCGTGGCTCACGACCCCGGCTCTGCCTTGTAGGTCGAGTAGCGGTGAAAGTCCTGAGCAAGAAGGCGAGAAAGGAGCTGAGTCGAGTGGACCAGAGGCACCGGGCTAGCCAGCTCCGGAAGCAGAAGAAGGAGGCGGTGAGGCCTCGGGAGGGGAAGCTGAGGGAGGGAGGGGAGGGCACGTGCCCAGACTGCTGCCCAGAAAGAGAAAGATCCAGGCCCAGCGTGGGGTTGGGGAGGGAGAACAGAAACCTTCCTCTCTCCCTTCCCCTCTACCCTTGGTCATTTCAGGTCAGCCTTCCAAGCCTGGTGTTCCCCAAATCTCAACTGCAAGGGACCTCAGAAGTACCTATTCCAACCCACAAGCTAGTTGGCATTCTCTTTAAAACCCGGGAGGGCTTCTGATAGGCAGCTAAGTGGATAGAGAACCAAATACAGAGACAGGAAGCCCTCAGTTAAAAGTGGCCTCAGTCACTACCTACCTTTGTGATCCCGGGCAAGTCACTTAACCCCCATTGCCCTTCTGCCTTGGAATCAATGCGCAATAATTATTCTAAGATGGAATATAAGGGTTTAGAAAAATTACTCTTCCCCCCTCCCAGTGGGACATTTAGAGAGGAGATAATGGGGGAATTTGAAGTTATGGAACCAGCTTTCTATAGAGGGGGAGGGGGAGAGAGAGCATAACTCCTCCTTGGAGTGAATCAGGATTGAAACGTCCTGGTTCTTCATCCTCATCCCTCCTCCCCAGCATATTAATCAGTTGTTGAGTTTTGTTGGTGTTAACATAGTATCTCTCATCTACTAGTTTTTGCCCTCATTCACATGGCCATTGCTTTGGTTCAGGCCCTCCTCTTTTGTCTAAACTGTTGCCTTGATCTCCTTGTCTCCAGTCTTTCCTGTCTCAATCCATTCTCTTCACTATTTTCAAAATAATTTTCCTCAGAAATAAGTGTGAAACTCTCTCGCTCAGAAACCTTTTGTGCCTCCCTATATCACTTTCTCAAGTACTGCTTGAGAGGTTCAGCTCAAGTACTGCTACCTGTAGCCTTTCTTGGATTGCCCCCACCCCCACTTCATTATTTAGTGCTGACTCCTTCCTGTCAACAATATTTTAGAGAACATAAGCTCCTTGAAGGTAGGGAGTGTTCACTTTTGTTCTATCATAATGCCTGACACAGAGGTCCTTGATAGCAGTTGATGAATAGGACCTACCCTGGAATGAGAACATTCCACTTTTATGGATGGAACATCTAGATCTCTTGGGAGCTGTTCCTAGCACATAGAGTAAAAATTCGAGATGCCTTTGAAGACAATACAGTATAGCCAAGTAACATTGAATTTAAGGGTTGGAGAATCTGGGTTGTCATCCTGGCTTTGCTATTCACTACTTGGGAGATGTGGGACAAGTCCTTTTCTTAGTTTCTATTCAGGTTGGATTAGGTAGTCTTTAAATCTTATGGTCCTCCTGGGGTAGAATAAATACAGAGGATGAGAGGGAAATGGCATGCTAACCTACTTCTAGAGTGCCCACCTGCCTCTCTTTCTTATCCTCAGGTTTTAGCAGAGAAGCGGCAACTGGGCAGCAAGGATGGGCCACCTCATCAGGTCCTGGTGGTGCCCCTGCATGAGAGGGTTTCCCTGGGTGAGGCTTTGCTGCTGCTCCAGAACACAGACAACAGGGTTGTCCCTGTGGTGGAGCAGGCTGGGGCACCTGGCTTCATGCTGCTCTGTCCTCAGCTAAAGCATCGATGGTTCTTTACATCTGCAAAGTCAGGTGGGTGAAAGTTCAAGGAAAGAGGTTTAAGCTGAGCTGTCCTCGATGGTTATGTGCTAATGTATTTAGTATTCTTTTATACTTTTGTATAAGAGTACTTATGTAGTCCTGCTGATTCCATGGTTGACTTTACCTTTTCAATCTAGGGGACCTCCATACCATGTTAGACTTGGCCAAAGTGGCAGATACTATCCTTTTCATCCTGGATCCAGTGGAAGGTTGGGACAGTACAGGAGATTACTGCCTCTCTTGCCTCTTTGCCCAAGGACTTCCTACCTATTGTAAGTGGGTTGGGTTTATTAGTCTCTAGAATGGGGGGATAGGATCCTCTTTTGGAAGGCTAGTTACCCATTGGTTTATGGGATATCATCCCAAGACCCTGTCTGCCACCTTTGTGTTGGGCTCAGTGCTTAATATGCCTATTATAAAGTGATTGGTTCATTAATTTTTTTTTAACCCATAACTTCTGTGTATTGGCTCCTTGGTGGAAGAGTGGTAAGGGTGGGCAATGGGGGTCAAGTGACTTGCCCAGGGTCACACAGCTGGGAAGTGTCTGAGGCCAGATTTGAACTTAGGACCTCCCGTCTCAAGGCCTGACTCTCAATCCACTGAGCTACCCAGCTGCCCCGGTTCATTCATTTTAATGGGTATTTATGACTCCCTAACTACTAGTCTGTTTCTTTTGTGCCCAGCTCTAGCCATTCAAGGAGTTGGGGGCCTTCTCCCAAAGAAACAAGCAGAAGCCAAGAAGAAGCTGAGCAAGGCCTTGGAGAAACGTTTTCCTGGGGACAGATTACTCCATCTGGATACTCAGCAGGATGCTGTGCTGCTCCTGCGACAGTTGGCTAACCAGAAGCAGAGGCATCTGTCCTTCCGAGACAGGCGTGCCTACTTATTTGCCCATGCTGCTGACTTTGTCCCCAACCAAGAAAGCAGCTTGGTGGGCACCTTGAAAGTGTCAGGCTATGTCCGTGGGCAGACTCTTGATGTAAACCGTCTCCTGCATCTTGTTGGGCATGGTGATTTCCAGATCAAGCAGATTGATGCACCTGCAGACCCTTTCCCTCTAAATCCCAGAGTGATTAAAGCTAGGAAAGGCCTGGACATGGCCATGCAGGTGTGTGATATCACAGAGTGGGCTATATCTGCAAGAGATTGCTGGTGTCCAAGAAAGCTGGCAGCACTTTTTTTTTTTTTTTTTTATTTTGAAGTGGTATGAGCTAGGCAATGGGGGTTAAGTGACTTGCCCAGGGTCACCCAGCTAGGAAGTGTCTGAGGCCAGATTTGAACCCAGGACCTCCAGTCTCTGGGTCTGGCTCTCAATCCACTGAGCCACCCAGCACTTGTTTTTTAATTCTTTTACTTTTTGTTGTTATTGTTACTGAGAGTCTTAGTTACAGCCAACTTTGTAGACCAACGTTGGCACATAGTTGATGCTTAATATAAGTCCTTTTATTTCATTATGTTCCATCTGAAAATGGGCTAAGGATTCATCCGTGCTGTTATCCAAGTCATGACTGAGAGCTGAAATCATCAGATGGAGGGGTTAAGGGCATGGTCAAGTGTTGGAAGCCAGCCAGCAGCTCGAGGGGTCTGGAAAGGGTCACGGTTTAGATAAGAAAGAAGAGTCAGAGACACAGTGGATTTCCAGAAGCTATTCTTCCAGACTTCCTGCAAATCTTTATTTTTATACCTTTCTCTCACAGTCACACAAATGCTGGGAAAATTTACATTTCAAATTCAAAATATAGAAGAGCTCAAGGTTATACTGGTGAAATTGGCACATTAACAATTTTCTACATATAGATTACGCCGAGATGAAACATGCCCCAAGGCTACCAAAACTCTAAGTTTTATTTTCATAAAAAGAATCTTTAACATATTTCAAAAGTGGATTAGAGTGTGAGAACCCCCAAATTCAGGGGGACAAGTCTAATGGGGGGAAGTAGTAAAGTGTGGGAATGTTTTGGTTTCATAGGGTTAAATTCATTGTGAGAAAATGAAGTGAGAGTATTTTGCCATGCTGTGTCCTTTGAGCTCTTGAGACATCGGGAAAAGCAGCTCCTACTATTTCACTGAGGGTGTAGTTATTAACTCATTAAATGCTGGTTGATTATAGAGTATTAAGGAGAATTCTATAACTGGATCTCTATAAAGAAATTTTATATCTATACTAAAAGATGAGGCTATCCAAAAAAATATAATTATAATAATTTAATAATAATAAGTGTTCATCAGAAGAGAATCACACAGAGGGGTCTGATTGGGTGGCCTGATTTTCAGACAATAGGGAGCAATGTAAAGCTTTGCTGTTTATATTGACTCGATGGACCCTGATGGAGGCCCTTATTTCTCTGAGGGGCTCCCAGCAGTCAGGTAGCAGTTGATCTGAAAAAAAAAAATCTATGAATTTTAGTAGACTGAAATTCAGTGTGAATCAGGTATGTAATGTGGCTATAATGTAATATGTATGAAAAATAATGTAATTGTGACCCAAAAAACAAAGTTGATTTTGAGCAGTACTAAAGTCATAGCTTTCAAAGTCAAGGAGGTGGTAGGCTAGCCTTCAAGGAGTTTAATGTTGTGTTAAGAGGGAAGGATATGTCAGATGAGAGGAATAACAGGGATAAAGGGAAAGATGCAAGGATGAATGGGTATGTCCACATGCCAGCAAGGACACTGGCCTTACAGAAGTAGTGGGTATGTAGTGGGAAATAGTGGAGGAGAGGCAGAGGTTGCTGAGGTACGTGGAAACTAGGCCGACGTGATGGCTTAGCACCTGAAGAGCCATTGAAAGTTTATAAGCAGGCTCCTTAGATTCTGTATTTTAGAAAAGCAGCCTCTAAAGGAGATTAGCGTGATAGCTACATGTTAGATAGACTAGAGGTTAGATTAGAGACTTCAAATAACTTGAGTTGTGTTAATCAATAGGGTTCTCTGCCCTGTTAGAGATTGGACAGATGAGGCCTTGACCCTCTTTCGGCAAGGTTGAATATAACTCTGAGATTTGACTTTATTATGAAATTAACCCTTAGAATAATAACTAACATTTATATGGTCCTTGAAGGTTTGCGAAGTGTTCTGCATATGTTATTTTATTTGATCTTTATAACAACCTTGGAAATTGGGTACTATTGTCTCCATTTTAAGGGTAAAAAAACTGAGATTGAAGGAGGCCTAGGGTTATACAGAATCATGTGAGTCATGATTCAAATTCTAATCTTGCGGATTCCCAAGCTCAGGATTCTACTGTGCTACTAGTTGCCCCAAGAGAATGAATGTTAAAAGCACACTAGGTTGTCCACCTTGCTAGCACAGGGTCAGTTGTGGGCTTTCAGTGTAAGGGAGTAAGATGGCAGCTAGGGAATCAGTGTGGAGAATTCTAGCCTCAATGGGACGTGTTGGACAGCCTGGTTCTGATGTGTAGTGTTTGGGGGCATAATGCCCATGCTGTACTCAGTAACAAAGGACCTGACTGACCAACCATGCGCACTTCTCTCTCAGGTGGAAGGTGTGGATGCTGATGGGGCAACTGAGATGGAGGAAGACCTCAAGGTCTTAGTAAGAGCAGACCCTGCTCGACAGGAATCTCTCCAGTCAGAGGTTGTTCCAGATCCTATGGAGGGGGAACAGACCTGGCCCACTGAGGAGGAGCTAAATGAGGCAAATGGTTGGTGCCCTTTTTGGTTATTTGTTCTCCTTGGGACCCTGGGTTTCCTTTGGTAATTGCTCCAATGAGAGTCCTACAGGGAAGGCAGCCAGGCTTGGTGTCTTGGAGGCACTTCCTTGCTCTGTGAATCATTTTGTCAGTTTGGTTCTGGTGAGGGCAAATGTGGAGTCAGGGGAAGGGTCTTCCTAGGTGGAACATAGGAGGTTGTAGTCTGACTAACCACCTGCTGGTGCCAACTGAAAATGAAGCCGTCTCAGTAGTGGCTGAATTTTCTTTTGAGGAGGATTTTGTTTTGTCTGTAGGTTAGAAGAGAGAGAGCTAGCTTTGGGGCTGTACCAGAAAGGACTGAGCTTAGGTAAGAGGCAGAGGGAGGTACCCCCTTAGGTCATAAGTCAGTTGTTTGTTTGTTTGTTTGTTTTTGCTTGCCTTAACATTTTTTCCATTTTTTAAATAGACAAGCATTTATTTTTCTCTTTCATCTGAACTCTTTCATATAACAGAAAAAGAGCCTTATAACAAAAATGCATAGCCAAGTAAAACAAATCCCTGTATTGTCTCTGACCGAATGGATTTGACAGATTTCTTAAAGGAAAGAACCAAGATGGTGAAGAAGGTCCCCAAAGGAACATCTAGTTACCAGGCTGAATGGATTTTGGATGAGGATGATGAGGGCAGCAGTGATGAGGATGAGGACAAGGATGAAGATGAGGATGAAGCTGCTGAAGATTTCATGGAGGGGGAAGATTCAGAGGTGAGCAAGGCCAAAGCCTATGGGGTTGGTGGGGCTTTTTGATAATTCTGTTTTTGTTACCAAGCCAGGTCCACTTTGTTTCTGTGAACTCTAATATAGACTGGAATTGACAAGGAAGATAGGTGAATGGGGCTTAGGGTTGGTTGTCCAAGGACTAGTTAAAATTGGAAGAGGCTCCTCCTGGTCAAGGACTGCTATCTCCAATTCTACTTTCCAATTCTGGAAAGACCCATGAGGATGAAAACAGATCCTTGGCATACTGGATGAGAATTGGCATCCACAGAATCCTTTGTGCATGTGAATACTAGTCCTGTGAGATGGGTCAGACCTGGTAGTGAGGGATAGAGACTTGAGCTCAGGCTTTATCAGATGAGGATGTTTTCTTGACCAGGCTTGGCCAGTAACTTCTCTGCCTCATAGAGAGCCCTGAGATGTCATACCATTTGCTTGGGGTCACAAAGACAGGATGTGATAGGTCTTCCCTGGTGATTGTTCCCTGCTGCCTCCATCCTACAGTTCTTACCCCCCTTTTACAGATGAGGAAACCAAGGGCCAGAAAAGTTGGGTCCCTTATTCAAGGTGAAACTTCCTCTTTTCCAGGCTGAGGGTAGTGAAGAAGAATGTGAGACCATGACTGTAGGAGAATCTGTTCAAGATGATCAGTATGATGAGAAGATTGATGAAGAGGCTGAGGAACAAATGCTGGAGAAATATAAGCAGGAGAGACTGGATGAGATGTTTCCAGATGAAGTAGACACTCCCAGGGATGTAGCAGCAAGGATCCGGTTAGTTGGCTCTTGTTTGCCAGAAGCAACATGTATCCTGTCACAACTCGTAATCAGAGTGGCACGGTACCTAGGAAGCCAGCCTTAGAGTCAAGAAGACTTGAGTTCAAGTCCTGTATGACCCCTTCTGGCTGTGTTAGCCTGGGCAATGCATTTCATCATAGTTCTCCATGCAGCTCTTAAGACTTCTTAGGTACAGAGATAATATCAGATATGATAGTTGGAGGGAGTTTCCTCCTCTGGGAGCTCCCTTTGCAAAGACATGACAGGTCTGGTCCTTCTCTCCATGCTGGCCTCCAGTATAACTGGATAGTCTTGGAAATCTCTTCTAGTTCTTAGAGCTCTGAGCCTCTAAGGCCTAGGGGCAAGGGACTTCTGCAGGCATCTACTGTAACCCATGTCAGCCTTCCACCCTTTTACTTTAGAACATGTGGATTATGAAGACGACCAAGCCTTGACTTGCCTCTTTGCACTGGTGATTTTCCTTAGTCCTCCTGAGGCTTAACAGAACAAGTCTGGTCCCTTTGTAGTGAATTAGTGAAGGGAAAGGTTGTTGTTGACTGAAATGAAAGTTTCATGGAAAAGTTGGGACTTGAAGGAAGTTAGGGCCTGGTTTTGTGGAAAAGGAATCCAGAATGGGAAGATCAGAATTTAAAACTTCTCTTTTACAAGAAGAATCCTTTCCCCATCTCCCTTTACTAGCACCTTCCTGCTGAGATAATCTCTAGCTTATCCAGTAAATACTGTTTGTGCTGAATTGTTTGTGTGTTATCCTCTCCATTAGAGGCATTCTTTATGCTCCTTGAGATCTGAGGTTTGGGATTGGTGTGGGGGGTGGGGGGGAGGCATTCTTTATCCCTTGGTGCTTAACAAAACACATTAGTGAATGCTTAATAAATGATTATTGGTTAAATGACTTGCCCAACATCTCTGTTGTCAGGATGAGCATTTTTGGGTTTGTTTGTGAAAGAAGCTATTTTAGTGAGGCACCCCCTTGGGGTTGATGAGTATAGACTTGGTTTAAGTTCTTCCTTTGGATTTTTTTGGAAAGCGGTTGAGGAATTCATTCTCCATTTGGATTTTCATCTTTAGGCCAAGATGGATTATGAATGAAGGTGAAATCTAGACAGGTTCCATGAAGCCATTCTGATTTATTTCTCTGACATTTCTGTGTCCAGATTTCAGAAGTACAGAGGCCTCAAGAGCTTCCGCACATCTCCATGGGATCCCAAAGAAAATTTACCCCAGGATTATGCTCGGATCTTTCAGTTTCAGGACTTTTCCAGAACTAGGAAACGGATCTTTAAGGAGATTGAGGAAGAGGAGTCTGAAGGGGCTGAGGTACATCTTACCTTTTCCTTAGGTTTAGTCTTTCCCTTGCCAGTGCTTCTTTAGGAAGGAGTGGCTCTCACCAAGAGTGCCTAGAGCACTCTTAGGATGGAGGGAGGAGGAGGAGGAGGAGGAGCTCATGATGTTGGCTGAAATGTCTGAACCTGACTGAGACATCTGTGTGATGCATCCCCATTAAGCTCTGAAGCTTCTCAAAAAGCCAGGGTGGCTCGGCGGGAGTGGCAGGTGGAGAGTGCTTGCCTAGATTTGTTGCTAAGCTGCACCCACTTTGGTGACCTCGGCTCAATACTGGGCTTGACTCTTGGGCTTTTCTTGGCAGGTTGGCTGGTATGTGACCCTGCATGTCTGTGGAGTTCCTGCCTCAGTGGTCGAGAGCTTTAGGCAAGGGGTACCTTTGGTCATGTTTTCTCTTTTACCACATGAACAGAAGGTGAGTATCCTTAGGAGATGGAGAAGGTCTGCTATTCCCTATGGCTAGCCTTTTACTAGGTACTTCTGGCTCCCTTTCTAGGGCTTCAGATAGATTTTGTAGTTAGGGTTAGAGCTAGTTGACTTAAGGAGAATGGAGAAGCCAATGATGGTTTTGCCAGAATGTCTGAACCTGTCTGAAGCATCTTAGTGATGCTACATCCAATGTGGCTCTGAGGCCTCTTCTTAAGTTAAAATTTTGGGTTTATATCTACTGTTGTGAGGTGGTACCATTTTTAAAAGACACGCGCTCCAGAAAGTCAGACCTTCCTGCCTAGCCTGTTAGCAGCAATAGGGAGAATGGGGGGCACCAGCTGGGCCCTTTAGTGCAGAGGTTCCAGGGGCAAAAGCAAGGGGTGGAGGCCAGAGGGCTGAGCATATTTGGGTCCCAGAGTATCTGTGAGCAGTTGTGGTGAGAGGCTGGCAACACAAGAACCCCAGTGCCACTCAGGAGCATTTGTTGGACCTCCCCTAGGGGGAGATGACTTGGGAATGGATTCCTAGGCCTTGATTTTTAAGGTGGGCAGGAGAGAGAGAGTGGAGGGGCATTCAGCCTGGGAGCTTGTGTGTAGGCTTCTACACTGCTCACTGGTTCATCTCCTGGGTTTCATAGAGTTATAGGCTTCTTTATCCCTGATTGTCTTCCTTCCTGACCCTGCAGATGTCAGTGCTGAATATGGTAGTGAGAAGACACCCTGGCAACCTGGAGCCTGTGAAATCCAAAGAGGAGATGATCTTCCATTGTGGCTTCCGGCGCTTCCGAGCATCTCCTCTGTACTCCCAGCACACTGCAGGTCTGCTATTGGGTGATTGGCTGTATTCCAGGGTTGCTGGACTCGGATTATTTTTGAGGCCTTTGTGGCTCTAAATAATAAGTAGCTGACAGCATAGTGTTTTAAAGTGTGCAGAATGTATCCCATGTGTTATTTCATTGGATTGTCACCACAGTCTTAGGAAATGTTTATGACCACCATTGTTATTATCCTTGGACCTTAAGGCTTTGGGGTTAAGTGACTTTCTCAGGATAAAAGAATAAGTTTATAAAGAGATATGATCCAGTTTTTCTTGACCTGCTGTTCCCTAATCCCCCAGGTCAGTGGGTCCAGTTTTCTACCATACTTGCCTCTTTCTAGTAACAGGGTCTGGAAACAAGAGACTGTGGAGATGAATTGAAATAACTTGAAAACTGAGATCCATAGATGGGGAAATAATTTTTGCAGGCATAGGAACAGAATGGTCACTAATGGGGGCAAGGCCACAGAGGTGAGCGGGTCAAAGTCAGAAAGCAAAAAAAATCCAGCCTGTTGGTGCATGAGCTTCTTCCTCAATTCCCAAATCTCCAGGGCAGGACTTGGGTCCTTTGGAATTTATTTGGGGGAAGCTGCCTGCATAGAGCCCTGGGAAGTACAGGCTTTTGGGGGCTGTGAATGAACCACTCCCCCTTTTTCTCTAGGCCTGTGCTGCTTTTGGAGTGCATGCTCACCTTTTCCTGAGCCCCAGATGCAATTTTAAGGTTTTTTTTTCCTTCTGTGTTAGCGGATAAACACAAGGCTGAGCGGTTTCTTCGTCCTGGTATGGCCTTGGTGGTTACTGTTTATGCCCCGATTACCTTCCCTCCAGCCTCAGTGCTGCTCTTCAGACAGACACCCGATGGTAAGCTGGAGTTTGAAGGGCAGCTGCAGGGTGAGGGGAGCTCCCTTAGATGAGGACAAATGGTTATTAGAGGGAAAAGGCAAAGCCAGGGACAATGTGATCTTCTCTACCTCTCCTCATCCTCAAGGGCTAGCCAGTGGCACAAGCTTCCCAAGGGTCTGAACCTGTCTATAGGATGGGTACTTGGGGAGGACTGATGAAAGCTCTGCAGGGATCACAGAAGTATAAAAAGCAGGAGGCATGGGTGCCTTAATCCTTCTGTTTATCTCTGGGAATGATGGACAGGGGAGATGGGAAGCCCTGCCATTTGTGAGTTGCCTTTTTCTGTTGCTAAACTCATGGTGACTCTTGAAATGATTTTCCTGCATCCCATCCCTGTTAGGCAAGCACAACCTCATTGCAACGGGGTCTCTCCTGTCAGTGGATCCAGACAGGATGGTCATCAAGAGACTTGTGCTGAGTGGACATCCTTTCAAAATCTTAACCAAGATGGCAGTAGTCCGCTACATGTTCTTTAACAGAGGTAGGTGGCAGGGGGAAGGAAGTAAGGAAGCTGGTAGCCTCTGGGTACAAAGCCTTGGTTTGTTGGGGGTTTTGGTGGGGAGGGTTGTCACCGACGACTTAAGTGGATGCCTGGGGGTGAGGGTTTTGGCAAGAATAAGGCCTTGCCTGGCTCTTCTCTCAGGGATACTCTAGTCCCCTTCTAGTCTTGGAGGTTCTGCGATTGAATGTCTGAGGTGACCATGGTCTCCTGTGCCTTCTCACCTAGCCAAATTGACCTCCTTGCTTTTGCCTCGTTTCCTTCAAAGCTAGGTAGAAGCACTCCATTTCCTGTCTCCCCCTACCTGTCCCCAGCGCCCTTGTATTCTGTGTAGTCGTGCACCTGGCACATAAGAGATGATGCTTACTAAATGCTTCTTTGTTGATTGTTTTTTAATGTCAGAGGACGTGCTGTGGTTTAAACCAGTGGAGTTGAGGACAAAATGGGGCCGCAGAGGACACATCAAGGAGCCATTAGGTAAGAAGGTTTTGGCTTCAGAACTTGGTCCCTCCCAGATTGCTCCAGAGAGCTGGTTCCTGGAAGGAAACATGCCATGTTGGGATGGGGTTAGATTTAACACTGGGGGGCCAGAGGGGGGTGGGGTGGAATTCCCACATCTGCTCCTGACAGCAACCCGCCACAGGGTGTCTGTCTAGGAATGCCCACGCTCTGCTGCTTGTGTGAGCTTGTAGGGCCGGAAGGGACCTCAGAAGCCCTCGAGGCCTGCCTCTCCCCAGTTTTTACAGAAGAGGAGGCAGAGGTGGAGGTGACTGTCTCCCTGAGTTTGCTCTTTTCTTTCTAGGCACTCATGGCCATATGAAGTGCACATTTGATGGACAGCTGAAATCTCAGGACACTGTGTTGATGAATCTGTACAAACGTGTCTTCCCTAAATGGACTTATGATCCCTACGTGCCAGAGCCCACACCCTGGTCAAAAGATGAAACTTCCCCAGGGCCAGAGGTGGACATGCAGTGAGGGCTGCTTATGACAAGGGGTGTGAGTGAGCCTTAGGAGCAGGTGTGAGCTGTGGAGGGGCCTCAGGGCCATCTGGGGGTGGATTCTAAGTGTGGCTTGACAAAGTGCCTGGGCTCAGCCAGTTGTGTCATTTTGCTGCCACACTGGTATTAAGCAGATCTCTAGAAGGAAAGAGATTGGAGGGAGAAAGCCTGGGCTGGGCAGGGATTAGTAAAGGCCTCTCTTAACAGCTCAGACGTCGGTGAGCCCCCTTACCCTGATCACTTCAGCCAGCTCAGAGCTGCCAGGTCCACATTTCCCCCACTGAGCACAATGCAGATGTCTCGTGCAGCAGGCATCCTCTCCTGGAACTGCTGGCCCATCACCGCCGCCACTCCCAATGCGGCCGTGGGCTCGATGAGAAGTTTCATTCTCTCCCACACCAACTGGGTGGCGTGCTGTGGACCAAGAAGAGAAAAGCCAGTGTTGAGCAGGGGCGCAGGTGCTACGTGGCCTGCTGTGTTTCTGTGTCTTGTGTGCCGTCCCTTCTGCCCCTGCTCCCCTGGAAACTCCCTGTGAGCCAGACACTGAACCTCTCTACCCACTCAGGAACCTCCATGGTCCCCTAGTTGCCCACACCCTTGTTTTACAGAGGGAAGCAAGTGACTCATTCAAGATGAGTCCAGTGCCTCTGCCAAGCCTTAGCCTCCCTCTGCTCCCCTGTTTTCTCACCTTAATTTCATCCTCGGTGACAGTGAAGACTTCATCCACCAGATCCCTTATGATAGGCCAAGTGTGGGTGCCAATGCTTGATTTAACCCCATCTGCTATGGTGTCTGGTGGAGAAGGATTAGGGGTTAGTTTCCCTTTAAGCTTGGATTGGAAGCAGTCGTCTGCGTTGGAGGGCTCCGCAGCATACACTTTCACGTCTGGTCTCAAAGCCTGCCAGGAGAGCACGAGACATCTGATACCAGGCACAGCACCAGAACAGCCAGCCTTTGTCCCCGTTTGTGCCCAGATCCTCTAAAGGGCCCTCACGTGGACAGAAGCGACAATAAAGCACATTGCCACGTGGGTGGGCTCTTTTGGGTTTGTTTTTGGGGCTTGGCCTGAGGGTAAAGTACAAGTGAGCTCCAGTAAGGGATAGGCAAGCTAGAACTTAGCTAAAGTCACTTCTGTGTGTTTTTTCCAGAGTGGAGCTCAGGGCTCACTGCCAACAGGCAGCAGCTGCCTTTCTGAGGTATGCTCAGCCCTTTGCATTAAGAAAAAATTGTAAGGGGCCAAGGGAGGGAATTGGGGAGCAGGAGGAACCAATGCCAACATAAATTCAAATAGATGAAACTACCCACGGGCCTCAACTTGCAAACAGCTATTCAGTACCTACTTTGCTAAAAGGAAGGCCATCTAGAATTAAACTCATTTTTCTAGGTTTAGTCACCTTTAATAATTTTCAAGTGAAAGTGGTTTCAGGCTGTGTGAATATTATTCTTCATCATTAAAAAAACAAAACACCCATAACTATCTTGTCTTAGAATTGATATTGACTTGGAGGCAGAAGAGTGGTAAGGCCTAGGCAATGCCAGGGTCAGTACTAGAAGTGTCTTGAGGTCAGGTCTGAAGTCAGGACCTCAGCTTCAGGCCTGGTACCTAGCTGTACCCGTTGATTTTTGATTTGTATTTTTCATGCCTTGTAGTAGGGGGAATGTGTTAATTCTCTTTCACATGACTGCTTCAGCTACTTTAAGTTATAGAAGAATATTTCTTAGAATGCCACTGTTTCTGTGGAGGGATTTACCTCTTCCAACAATATCTTGTATGTGATCCTGGCAGCAAAATCACTAGGTTAAAGGAGAATGAGCAATTTTCTGTAGCTCTTATTGGCCGGGGCTGTTTTCCAAAACAAGATTCCACTAATTCCCAATTCCAGTTTTCTCAGCAGCATTACCAAGTGGCTCTCTCTACCTCCCCACCATTTTCTTTGCAGACCTGGGGAATGGCTATGGAATGTTATTTAATTATGATTGAGACCTCCAACACTGAATATGGAGCTAAAAGGAGGCCTCTTGGGCTTGTTTTCATTTTTGTTACCTTGGTGACAGAAAGGGATGTGTCTTACCTTGACTGTAACTGCTATTCCTGAGATCATCCCTCCACCCCCTACGGGAACCACCAGGGCATCCATTGTAGGAACCTGTGGTAGTAAAAATGCAAAGTAGACATGACAAGGCTAAACTTTCACAGGTACATATCCCTGGTTACCCGAGAAAGTGATTGCTTATAGCTAGTGATGAATAAATGGGTCATCAAGCTGGGAACAACCCATATCAGCTTCTGGCTTACTCAGGAAAAGTCCCTGGCCTGGTGGGGGGGGAGAGAGAGAGACTGAGGCTTCCTTACCTGCTCCAGCACTTCCAGAGCAATCGTGCCCTGGCCAGCCATCACAGCTGGGGACTGGTTGGGGTGTACCATGATTCCTTCGGTTTCCTTCACGATTCTTGCTGCCACGGTTGTTCTTGACTAGTTAGAAAGACCATAAAGGCAACCTTCAGTTTATTGGTGATGGCAAAACAAACACACAAACATGAAAAGAAATCAATGGCACTGGCTACCTCGTCACTGGGCTCACAATCCACTATGGTGGCTCCATAGCCCCGGATTGCTGATTTCTTACAGGAAGGGGCTGTTCTTGGGACCACAATATAGGCAGGAATTCCTGAGAAAAGAAACACCCATAGTCCTTGGAGGAAGAAGCATGTGAAAAACCTGGGCTCAAATCCTAGTTCTTAGTTTTTCAGCCTTGTTGGGCTCCTGAATCCTTGTCTAACCCAGGGTCTGTGAACTTGAACTTTCAACAGAATTGGTCCCCTTGGTAAACCTGTGTACTTAGGAATTTAAAACATTCTGAGAAGAGATCCAGGATGCAAGAAAGCCAAGAATCCTCTTCCAGCTCAAAATCTAGGATTCTAGGAACCAGTTTGCACAAGATGAGACTTGGGGTCCTTCAATTAATCAGCATTTCTCTTTGGCTGGAAATACCTGGTATTGGCATATAAGACTTTAGATTTGGCAAATTTATGCCACATCCATCACCTCCCTGGAGAAATCAGTAACTGAGGCTCAGAGAGATTGCATGACATACCTAAACTAAAGTCATGCAATTGGGAGTCAGTATGAGAAGCAAGATTTGAACTCAGGTCTCATTAAGTCCAACATCAATATGGGTTGTTAAGTGTTTACTGTATACCAAGCAATGTTAGAGACACAAAGTAAGAAGAATGAAACCCTGTTCTCAAGAAGTTTACAATTCTTGGGGGGAGCTGACATATAGCTATAAAGGTGGAGGGGAGAACTGTTAGAAACTCCTACTCAGGTTCCCCTCTAGAGCACAGGAAATAATGGCACCGTGACATTTAGTGACCACTCTCTCTCTTCTGGCACCAAGAGGTTTAAATATACTTTCTTGACAATGCTCTGGAGTGAGGCAAAAAGGTACTAGGACTATCTCCACTTTGGTGGGATCAGAGTTTGGCCTGACTCCACACCCAGCCCTCTGTCCAAGTGCCCAGATGGGAACAGTCCATCATACCTTCCAATCTGGCTGCAAAACTGAGCGCCTGGCCATGGTTCCCACTGCTGTGAGTGACCACGGCTCTGGGTTTCTTCTGGTCTCCTGATGTGGCGGAGGTCAAGCTCCGGATAGCACTGAGTGCACCTCGGATCTAAAGGCACCAAGAAATATGTCTCATGTCTGAGCCAAGAGCTAGCTGTCCACACAAACAGAATAGAGACTAGGAAAGAGTCTATAGAACTGATATTTATTTTTTCTAAAACCCTTCTGTCTTAGTATCAATTTTAAGGCTAGGCAATTGGGATTAAGCGACTTGCCCAGAGTCATCTAGCTAGGAATTGTCTGAGTCCAGATCTGGACCCAGAACCTCCCATCTCTAGAACTGTCTCTCAGTCCACTGAGTCACCCAGCTGCACCTTATCTAATTTCTAGATGTCTATTAAGCACTGACTGTAGAGAGCAGTGTGGCATTGGGGCTTAATGTGGGACCCTGAACCTCTCAATGCCCCAGGCAACTCTTTAAATCTCTTTGGACATCATGAAACCCCAGCTGTGGTCCAAGATCTAAAATGTTCAAGGCATGGGAATAAGGAAGGGGTCATTCTAATGGGGGGAGGGGGGGAGGAGAACAGGGATGGATTCTTCTGCAAAGGTTGCAGACTGGGAGTGGCTTCTTGTTTCCCTGGTCCCTGTGTGCCCCCTCCCAATTCACCCCTTCCTCTTGGCACTGGTCTGGTCACTCAGTCCTTTCAGATCTGTCTTCATGACCCCATTTGAGATTTGCTTGGCAAAGATACCAAGATGGTTTGCCATTTCTGCAGATCATTTTACAGGTGAGAAAGCTGAAGCAAATAGGGTAAATGACTTGCTCAGGGTCACACAACTAGTAAGCATCTGAGGCTAGATTTGAACTCAGAAAGATGAGCTTTCCCAACTCTAGGCTTGACACTCTATCCACTGTACTACTAGTGGCTTCTAATCTCCTAAGGTTATACTGAGGAGGAGAATGAGGCATGCTGTCACAGGGCCACTATATGGCTTTTAGAAGCAGGACTTGCTATAGGTCTAATGAGGCTTCTTCATTTTAGAGAGGAGGAAACAGGCCTGGAGAGGATGTCTCACCCAAGATAAATTGTTAGCAAATGGTCATTTAACAAGATAAAAATCCTGAACTGATTCAGGAATTCGTCTTATTCTCTCATTATACAGAAGAGGAAACAGACTCAGATGCAGGTAGTAAGGGACCAAAGTAGGATTTGAACCCAGAACTTCTGACTCTTGACAAGCTTTCTGTTTCATAAAAAAAAATCTTACCATGAGTGTTTTAGTGGTAGTGTGGCTTCATGTACAGAACTGGTCCTCTTAGAAGACCTCTGTTCATCTTTTACCCCTGATACAGTCTGGCTGTGTGGGCCTGGGCAAGTTGCTGAAAGTCTCTGGGTCTAAATCTCTTCAAAAGTAAAATCGGGAGAGAAGGAGATCCATGCAGTGACTCTGCAGCCCCTTCCTGCTCTGAATCTCTGATCCTCTGCCCCATTCAGTCTTGAGTGTTGTTTTGTCTTATTATTTGTTGGTTCTCACTATATTTGTGTTTCCCAGGAATGGGCTTCTCTTCCACAAGTCGGACTTCTCCGTGCTCCTGCCTCCTTTTTTCCCTGCTGCCCCTGAGCCAGGTCCAGTAGGGAGGATTTCATCTTGAAGACCAGGGGCACAGCCTCTAGAATGCCTGGCTCCAGCCGTTTTCCACCTTGCCCCTAAGGGCTGGGAATGCCTCTACTGGACGGGGGAGAGTGAGGGAAGAGTTTCAGGGTCCCTTAGCTCGGGGTGGAGGGGGGCAGGTCGTGTTCCCCCTGTTTGCTCTGCATTCTGGGCTGCTTCCTGATGGGGTGGTGCCCCTTGACACTGCCTTCCAGTCCTATTTGGAAGTCCCCAGGCTGCATGAGGCTTCTGTGTCCCCCTGCTTCCCTCTAACGTCTTATGTCTCTTTCTCCATCGTCACTACTGATCGATGTCCTTCCTATCTTCCTCATCAGAATGAGGGCACTCCTGGAGAGGAGGGATCCCCCAGTGCCTAGCACTATGCCAGGGACACAGGAGGCAAGGAAGAATGCATGCTTGTCGAGGGATTGCTGTCACCTGCCCTGACACCAGGAAAGCTCCTTGAGATCAGGGACAGTGGCACTGTTTTTGTCTTTGGATCCCCATGCACAGGAGGTGCCTAACGATTGCTGATTAATTGATCGATGCTGCCTACCCTCATAGGATGCAATCTCAAGAGCGGAGATGGCATCTTTGTTTCTGGCTGCTTTGGCTGCAGTCAGTCCTTGAACCTTCCCAGGCCAGGGACCCTCGGAGGGGCCATAAAATCCTTAGAGATGGACCTTTAAATTCAAACCCACAAGCTTGCTCTACAAGCTAATGCATTTCCACTATTTTTCATATTCACAGCTTCACAATTAGAGATAAGGAAACAGGTTCAAAAAGTAGAAATGATTACAGCTAGTGCCTCAGCGGGGATTTGAACACAGAACTCTCCTGTCTCCATGGCTGGGAGCTCTTTCTATTACTCCAGCCTCCGAGAGGTTTTCCACCTCTCAGGTCCTTCACATGCCAACGACATTCCCAAAGAAACACCTTGGCTGTCCGTCCACTCTTTACTCTTGCTACATAGTTAGTGTCAGAGATTTGGGGCTGGAAGGAGTGATCTTAGAGGTCACTAGGACCATTTTACAGCTGTGAAAACTGAGGCCCAGAGAGGAAGAGCAAAGATTTAAAGCTGGGACAAACATGATTAGTCATCTCGTTTTGTTTCCCTCATTTTACAGGTAAGAAAAGAGAGGCACCAAGACTTGATGTCCCCAGGATCATTTATCTGTTAAGTGTCATAAGGCAGGAAACATTTGAACCGAGGTCTTCCTGACTCCAATCCACTATGCCATACTATCCCTTGAACTAATTCCTTTTCTGACACACACTTCTGGGGTGATTTCTTTTTTACTTTTAAAAGCCTTTACTTTCTAGCTTAGAATCAATACTGTGTATTGGCTCCAAGGCAGAAGAGCAATAAGGGCTGGGTAATGGGGTAAGTGACTTGCCCAGGGTCACACACACACACACACACACACACACACACAGAGCTCTACCCACTTAGCCACCTAGCTGCCCCCTGGGGTAATTTCTTTTGCACTTCTTGTACATCAGTGGTAGAATGGAAAGAATGATACAGTTAGAGTGTATTCCCATCTCCACTGCTTGCCACATGGATGACCTAGGATCATCTTGGCTCCCTGCCTCTGTTTCCTCACCTGTAAAAGGAGGGGAATTGGACTAGATGGCATTTACAGTGCCTTCCAGCTCTTAATTTTCTATTTTCTCTCTCTCTAGGTTCTCAATTTTGTCAGCTGTAAAATAAGGGGCCTAGAGCAGAGAGGTCTGATGCCAAGCCAGATTAAAGTGTCACTGGGAAATGTTTCACAAAACAAATAAAAACATGAGATACCATAGATCCTAGGGATTGGTGGCTTTCTAAGTCTGTTAGCCCATGGCCAAGCACAGCTCTGAATCATTGACCACCGTGCTGCCTCTCAGAGGACACTTCCATTTCCTTCCCCTGTATTTCAGAAGGACTTCTGGCCCAGGAAGGAGGCAGGATTCAATCTTTTCTGGGAGGAATAGAAACCATCACCTTTGTCCAAGATGACGTGCTGGCCACAAGAATTATGGACTCGGATCTATGGGGGTCTGGGGAGGGAGCAGATCTGGGAGTTCTGGGGCTAGGAGAGGGCTCGGCTTTACCTTAAAGGACCCCGTCTTCTGGAAGAGTTCACATTTGAAGAAGAGCTTCCGGCCAGCCAGCTGATTCAGAGTAGAGCTTGTGAGGATGGGGGTGACGTGGATGATGTCTCTGATCTCCGAATGAGCTTTCCGAACATCAGCCAAGGAGATGCAGTGCTGAGCGCACATGTCTGTGGCACCCTAGGCAGAAAGGAGGGCCAGCCTGGGTCAGACAGAGTTACAGAGCATTAGGAAGAGACTTAGGCATTGAGCAAAGCCAGGGCATCCCTCTGGGAACTGCAGTGATTTAACAGAACACAACCATAAGAGCTACGGTTTACAGAACGCCTCCAAAGGCCCAGACGCCATGCAGAGCGCTTCATAAATATTATCTCATTTGATCTTCACAACAACCCAGGGAGATATTATTGTCTCCACTTTCCCATTAAGGAAACTGAGGCAGATGGAGGGTAAGGGACAGTCACAGCAGGAAAGATGGGGGAGAAAGAAGAAACCAACCCTTAGACATAGAGCAGGACATGGAAATACTGGTCTCTAAAGTCTCTTTTCCCTCTAAATCTATGATCCTACAACCTACCAAGAGCTGTACTTCTTTGGAAAGATCGATCTTCATCCTAAGGCAGCCCAGAAAGGAAAGAAAAAACCCTGAAGGAAAGACCCAGACTTTGCTATACAGACCCATGGGGAATGTGAGACAACCAGAGACCAACCATCTCTCCCTAAGAGTGGAGTTAAATGTAACATTGTATATCGACAACTAATTATTAGTCTGATGAAATATGGACTGAGCTCTTTCCCCATTTGGGGGGGGGCTTAGTTGTTTTGGGGTTTTTTTTGAGCGAGATTTTGCTATTTCTAAGGGAAACCCTGGATCAGGGGGGCATGAGAGGGAGAAATGATTATGAGAAGCCCTCAAGATGAAAGTGATCTTTGTGATGTCAGAACTGCTTTTTTTACCATGGTCACAGGTCCCAACCCTCTCACATCCTATATTATAACATAAGGTCACAGAGTTAAAGCTGGAAGGGACCTTGGAGGCCATCTACCCCATCATTTTAATGAGGAAACTGAATCTCGAGTGAAATGAGTTGCTCAAGGAAAATTCTCATAGAGCATCCCGCAGCCTCCAGGTGTCCTTGTACACTGTCCCTCCCCTTATGATTGTAAGCTCACAGGAGACAGCCAACTCCTGCCACCGCTATCACTCACTGGAATCGGCTTCCCACACAAAGGGCACTTCAATGTTTTCAGAATCGAGCCGCTCTTAATTCTCATAGGTCAAGATGTGTAAAATGGTGGCCTGCCAGTAATTCTGCCAGGTTTTGCACCTTGCGCTCCTCAGTACGGGTCCTCCGTACCGCATCTGCTTCGGTTAACCGCATCGGGCTAAGCTGAGGATGGATACAAAGAAGCGAGCCCTGCACGAGATTACACTGTAGCCGCATGCCTGCGGGTGGGAGCCCACGGCCTGCGGCCAGGCTCGGAATCCCATGCAGGGTGAGATCTCGGGCATCTGCCCAATGGGCTACAGGGGGAAGGGGTGGGGGAGGTTTCCCAGTCTCTTCCATTCGAGAGGCTCGTCGAAGCCCTAGCGGGGAAGAATTCAGATCCCCCAGGTTCCACGCGCACAGAAAGGTGAGAGTAGGTCTCCGGACGTTCCGGGTGAAGCGCGGCGGGAGGAGTGGTCAACTGGAGGAGCGCTGACCGAGAGCTTCGCTCTCGCCTGCCCCGCCCCACCCCCACCACACTCCCAGGTAAAAAGTGAAGGAGCCCAAGTTCCATTGCGTCCGAGGTGGCTGAGGAGTCGGTCTAGTCCCGAAGGCCGGCCTGCATGCAAGATCGCACACCTAGCGAGCTCCTCGGCGGGATGAACTGAACTCACCTTCCCGGGCCGTCCCAGCCACGCATGCGCCTCGCCTCCCCACTCCGCGTTTTTTCGCCCTCCCGGAGCTCGCGCCTTCTCTCCCTTGCGAGCCGCCGTACAGCCGTCCGGATGGGAGGGGAAGGCGGAGGCTGGGTGTGTGCGCCTGCGTGCGTGCGTGCGTGCGTGTGTCAGTCAGTCAGTGTGGGGCTGTGTGTGTGTCTGTAGTTGTGTGTGGGTCCGTCGGTCGGTCGGGGCGGGGCGGGGCGGGGCGAGGGAGGGGGCAGCGCGCGCCGCCCGCCCG
>NC_058133.1:490954650-491006696 GCF_016433145.1 Gracilinanus agilis | reverse complement strand
CTTCTTCCCCCATCTTTTTTTTCTTCTCCTTTCCTCTCCTTACCCCCAAGGGCATATGCCCCCCAAGTCTTACCTCTTGTCTCCCTCCCATCTTATCTCTTCTTCCCCCCTTCTCTTTGCCCCTAAGGTCCTATTCTTCCTCCCTCACTTTTATTCTCTCCACCCAAGTGCTGTTCCTTCTCTTACCTTTCCTTTTTCCTGAGGGTCCCACCTCTTCTCCCTCTACCCCCTTCTTCTTGTGCCCTCACCCCCTCAAGTCCATCTTCTTGTCATCTCTTCTGCTTCTGAAAGAAAAAATTAGAGAAATTAGAGGGAGGCATGGCAACCTACGCCTGCCTCCTCACTTCTTTAGCTTTTTTACAGAGAGCAAATGGGTCCTACCTGAGGGCTTGGCTTCAGTGTCACCTGGAGCAAGATGCCACTCCTTTCCTGGGTGGTGTAGGTAGTCTGGCTGGCCCACCTGGTCTGCAGGCTTCTGGGCTGCCACTTCTGTGCCTGAAAACCCAGTAGTGTCAACCTCTCCTTGGGGGCTGGAGGTGGCTTCTGGACCTTTTCAGTTGAACTAGTTAATTTGTTAGTTAATGTGTTATGTACAAGGCAGGCCCTTGTAGAGACAAGCAGAGGCTACTACAAGGATTCCTACTTTTCAGGGAGGGGCCTGTTATGTTTTATTAGGAAACAGATTAATGTAAACAGAGGAGTCAATATGCCAACAGGAAGGAAAGGGCACTCGCTACCAGGCAAGAGGGGCAATGACACTTGGCAGGGAGCTGAGGAGGCCTGAGAGAGAGAGAGAGGGCTTTCTGGGCAGATAAAGGAGCTTTTAACTTAGGACCATTTAGATTGGAAAGTGCCTGAAGTAGTAGTAGTAGTGTGCAGTGAGTCTGGACAGTCTGGACAGATACTGGAGCCAGATTGTGTGGGGCTTTAAATAATTATTAAGAAGTTTTTTGTTTTTTTTGTTTTTTTACCAGGGGTAATTGGGAGCCAGTGAAACTTCTTCTGGAGGGGAGGGGTGATATGGTCAGATCTGTGCTTTTGAAGCTTATTTTGGTAGTTTTATGGAGGTTGAAAGGAGGAGAGGAGGAAGACCAGAAGCAGAGTAGTTAGGAGGCTATGGCAGTAGTCATGGGAGAGGTGAGGGAGGACCCGAAGGGGGTGAGGGGCAGCTCTGAAAAAAAAGAAGGGATCAGATGTGGGAGATGGAGAGCAACATTAATAATAACACTTGGCAAACTGATTGGGTAAGGGAAGGAGGTAGATTGAAGCATTGAGAATAACTATGAATTTGTAAATCTGGATGGTGGTAGTGGCATCCTCAGCAGAAACAGACAACTTTGGAAAAGGAGGTGAGTTCAGGGGGGGAATATGATAAGTTCTGCTTTGGGAAGGTTGACAGGTTGTGAGATACTGTGGGTTATCCAGTGGGACTTGAGCACAGGAGAAAATTGAGACCTGGTTGTATAGATTTGGGTGTCATCTGCTTTCAGATGGTATTTGAACCTGTGGAAGCCTGTGAAACCAGGAAGAAAGAGGGTAGAGGAAGGAAAGGGCCTAGGACAGACTTCAAGTCCCTCGTGGTTGGGGAGTGGCATATGGACAATAATCCCTCCAATGAGACTCTGAAGGAGTGATCAGACACGGAAGAGGAGGCTTGAAGGAGGATATTGTCATGAAAGCCTAGGGAAGAGAGTGTGCTCTGGAGGAGGGCCTGCATGTATTGAGGAAGGGCTTGGGGGGTTTGAGTAATAAACAAAGATGGAGTAAAAAAAGGCTGTGAAATTGGGCTTTTGTTGCTTCTTGACTTGTCTGCATCTCTGCTTTGCAATCTGAGTAGTGGAAATATTCTTCTATCCTTCTTTGTGATGAACTGTGGGGATTGTTCTTGAGATTTGATTTAATCGCCTTCTATATTGGTTACCACAGCCCCATTCTGTAATTCTTTCTATTCTTGTGTCTCCTGGCAGCAAAAATAGCTTTTCCTAGTTTTGTTATGGTTGAAAGGTTAATCAGCAATTGGTAATTGGACTAAAAGCAGAGACTAACTTTGGAACTGCTTATTTCAATCCCTGCATTGTTGAGGTTAAATGTTTATAGAACAGCTCTGGGTATTTCCATAGCACCTCTCTTTTCAGTACTGTATTAACACTCACACCTTCATACTACATTTCCCATAAACATGGTTAATCATTGCTTGCAGGTAGTGAACTTTCCCTTTCATAGAGAGGGAAAATGGGTACTTCCAAGGACTTAGTGTCTTACTATGGATATACTTTAGTGAGTGGGTGGAGCCTGAGAGATGATCCCAAGAGTTGTGACTCCCTCCTATCTGAACTAGTCCCCATTTTTATTTTTACATTTTTTTGCACATGCCAGTTTGTTGTTCAGAGAGCATGTCACAATCCTTCTATAATCTTCCAGGGAAAGCTCCCTTGCAGAACCTTTTCCTTCTTACATTCCATCGTCGTGGCAGCAGCTGGTCTCAGCGTTCTAATGATGGGGGCCTGAGCACTATTTCCTTGGAATGGCTTTGCTGGCTGCTGTCAGGGAGTTGGTGAGCATGAGTGGAGTTGAAGAATGTGAGAGGAACTGCTTCCTTTTTGCTCCAACGGGAGGTGTGTGCTTGGTACCCTCCACTTTTTCCCTCAAGTTGGGGATTACTCTAGCTATGCCATTGGTCTACAGGTTTAGAGACTGTGGGTTTAAGAGATGGCTCCCTAGAGGAGTTTGTGTGGCCTTTGGATTGCTACATGCATATCTTGTTTTCTCTTCCAGATTATTTTTTGGTAAAAACCTATCCCACAATACTTGTGGTGTTTAACCACACCCAAGAGGCAAAGAGAGAAGGTCCTGAGATAACTCAAGGGGTTCTGTAGATAGAGAATATAGGTAATGGGAATCATCAGAGAACTTTTGGTTGGTTTAGGGTCCAAGAGAGCCAAATGAGAGTTCTGTTAATTCCAGAGAAGAGAGTTTTCTTTTTTTCCTAGTCATAAGTGTAGGTAGCCCCAACACAGCTAGTTTCTTTTCCTTGCCAGATGCTGAGCTCATATGTAAACCCAAAATTTTAGCTCTTGTTTTGTTTCCATTTCAAAACACCTTCTGCTCCAGGGGCCTCTGGGGACCTTTCCTTCCCTGCTTGCCAATATGAGCATTTGGGTGTGTAATCTTGCCCTGCTTTTTGGTTACATAATCATAGTGACTCTCTCTTTCTCTCACTCCCCTCCCCTTACAGAAAACATGAAGGAGTTGAAGGAGCCCAGGCAGCGTAAAGATAACAGGCGCCCAGATCTGGAAATCTATAAGCCTGGTCTTTCCCGACTGAGGAACAAACCCAAAGTCAAGGAGCCTTCAGGTAGTGAAGAATTCAGGGATGAAATTGCCAATGACAGAGACACCTCTGCTCTGGAAAATGGTACACAGGTCATTAAAGATCTCTGCAAGGTGACTGACAGCCAACAGCAAAATGGCCCTGCAGATACAGAAAGGAAAGAACCCTTCCAGGGACAGGAATCTTTTCCTAAAACCTCCGGACAAGATGATCGGGGTCTCAGAATTATTAAGAGAACAAAGAAACCTGATTTACAGATCTATCAACCTGGAAGACGCTTACAGACTATTGCTAGAGACCTGGCTGGCCGAGTAGAAGAGGCCGAGGTTCTCAGTCAGGTAGAGCAGCTCAGAGTTGAGGACAATGAGCCTGAAAAGGACCCAAGGAAAGATGGTGCCAAGGCCAAGTCCACCAGAGATGAGGCCGACAAGAACCAGAGGGCCATCAGGGGAGACAGGGGGAAGAGGACTGAAAAGGGGGAAGGGACAAAGAAAGTCAGCGACGATGGGCTCCAGGGCAAGCCCGGCTCAGCCAAGCGCTACTCACGGTCCGACAAGCGTAGGAATCGTTATCGCACTTGTAGCACCAGCTCGGCGGGGAGCAATAACAGTGCCGAGGGGACGGGGCTGGCTGATGGTGGAGGGCGGCGCCGTCGTCAGGATCGGGCCAAGGAGAGGCCTCGTCTCAAGAAGCAGGTGTCTATGTCTTCCACTGACTCCCTGGATGAAGATAGAATGGATGAACCTGACCGCCTGGGGCCCCGGAGGAGCTCGGAGAGGAGGAAGCCTTTGGACAGAAGTTGGGCTTGTCATGGGGAGGGTGAGCGGAGAAGCGAAGGGAAGGAGAACAGAGGTGGCCTTCGAGTCACCTTTGATGCAGAGACCATGAACAAAGATGTGCCCATGGCAAGACTAAGTAAGGACGATATGGAGAGAGCCAAAGCTGAGCAGGGTTCAGGCAGCATGAACAGGGCTCCTGAAAAGCAGGAGTCCAAAACAAACCAGGAACTGCGGGGCCGTGGCCGTGGCATTCTGATCTTGCCTGCCCACACAGCACTCTCAGTCAGTACGACGGGATCACCAGAATCCACCCTTTTGGGATCAAAGCTTCTCTTTGGAGCCGGCGGTAAGGGGTCCCGGAGTCGGGGCCGGGGAGGCACGTCCCGGCGGCTGTGGGACCCGAACAATCCTGACCAGAAACCTGCTCTCAAGAGCCAGACCCCTCAGCTTCACTTCCTGGATACTGATGACGAAGTCAGCCCCACTTCTTGGGGGGACTCCCGCCAGGCTCAGGCATCTTACTACAAGTTCCAAAACTCTGATAACCCTTACTATTATCCCAGGACACCGGGCCCTGGACCTCAGTATCCCTACACAGGCTATGGCCCACTGCAGTATCCCTTAGGCCCTACAAATGGCGTGTATCCTGGGGCTTTCTACTCTGGCTACCCTGCTCCATCTGGGCAGTATGTCTGTGGGCCTCTCCCTGCCAGCTCCTTGAGTACGGAAGAGATGGAGCAGCAGGTGAGGGACCTGCAGCATCAAGAACTCCATCGGCTTCTTCGGGTGGCTGACAACCAGGAGTTGCAGCTCAGCAACCTGCTCTCCAGAGACCGGATCAGCCCTGAGGGCTTGGAGAAGATGACCCAGCTCAGGTATGTGGTGGCAGGTTGGTCCTGGGAAGGTCATCCAGGAGAGAACCGCAGAGGATGCGTATAGTAGAAACAAAGACAAGTGGCTGCATTCTCCCTACCTCCTGCCCCTCTTTGAGAATGTGTCTTTGAGTGCTTGTGGCCTCCTAAAATGGAAAAGGGAAGGGGTTCCAAGTTGCTTGGGAAGGTGCTGCTTTTGGCTTGTGGTGGGGAGCTTATGGTAGCTGCTAAGCCAGTGAAAATTCCCAGCTCCTGCAGACTCGTCTTTGAAGGAACCTGAGGTCTGGGTTCGGGGTTTTGAGGGGGTTGTGTGTGAGTAGAAAAATTGAGTCTTTCTGGTGATCGTTTCTGATATATTGTTCTAGAGCGGAGCTGGTACAACTTTATGAGCGTTGTCTCTTATTGGACATCGAGTTCTCTGATCACCAGAATGTGGACCAGATCCTGTGGAAGAGTGCTTTCTACCAGGTCATTGAGAAGTTCAGACAGCTGCTTAAGGATCCAAATGCTGAGAACCCAGAGCAGATTCGGAACAGGCTGCTGGAACTCCTGGACGAGGTGAGCCCTCTGCTGCAAGGGCATGTGCCAGCATTCTGGTGCCTTGAAGGTGGCACAGAAACCACTAGATTAGGGTTCTTTCCATGGACTTGGATTGGCCTAATCTTGCACTGGGTTTTTTTGAGGTTCTTCTTGATGAGCATGCTGAATATGAAAGATTGCTTCATAATTCAGCTTGGCTGGGGACCTCCTCATTTCCTAATTCTTTACTGAATCTTTTTCATGATGAAGCTTACAATGTGTAACAATCTTGGTCTTTCAGCTGACACTCTGGGAATACTGGCAGAGAAGCAGAACTTTACATCTCTTGCCTTAATTTCTCTCTCTTGGGTCTTTGTGGGGATGATAAAACTTGAGGCATTTCCCCATCCTGTCACAGCTTCTTCATATCTCTTGTCTCCTCAGGGCACTGTCTTCTTTGATAGTCTGCTTCAGAAACTGCAGGTTACATACCAGTTTAAGCTGGAGGACTACATGGATGGTTTGGCCATTCGCAGCAAACCATTAAGGAAAATGGTAAGATGATTCTCCTTCTCTGTATTGCCTTAATTGCTTGCCAGTTTACTTTTTGTTAGAATGGGTATTTCTCATGGCTATCATTGAGCCAGGGAGGCCTGGCCTTAGTGTTAGAGGAGGTAAAGATGATAACTCTAGTGAGAGAAGAGCATGTGTAGGCTATATAAAAGAGTGGCAGCATGGGGCAGTGGTGAAAATGCTGGTTCTCACAGTATAGAAGACCTGCGTTTAAGGCCTGCCTCAGACCTGTGCTGGCTTCTGTGATCCTGGGCACTAAGACCATAAGTGGCAGGGTAGCTGCTGGTCTACATAGGTAGAAGGAACTGAAAAAGAAGGTCCTTGCAGCCATGAAATCACAGCTCCAGTCCCATCCCATGTAAGACTATGGGACTATTAACAAGTTGGCTGGGCTCTGTCAGAAGTTTTCTTTTAGGGGTCTTTGCCAAAGTCATTCAGCCCACTTTCCTAGAATAAGAACCTAGACCTCATCTCCTTGCTGCTTCTTCTATCCCTTTTTCCCTTCAGTATTATTTATAAAACCATCATATAAGTAAAGTGAGTTTATTGCTTCACGGGTTGTTCAGGGTCCTCAGGTATCTTACTGGCATCTTTATTCTGCTGTTACTCATATAGTTCACTTATTTTCTCCAAATGTTTGCTGCCTGTTTACTTGAAGGTGAAGTATGCCTTAATCAGTGCCCAGCGGTGTATGATTTGCCAAGGAGACATTTCCAGGTACCGGGAACAAGCCAATGACACAACAAACTATGGGAAAGCACGAAGGTACTTGATTTCCTTTGTTCCTCCTCATTCTTCAAGTCAAGGCCTGATATGAGAAATGGGCAGAAGCCTGTACTAGCGTCCCACTTGGGCTGTCCCACATACTCTAGGGAGACTCTCCTACCACTTTATTGGTCTTTAGTGCTTCACTGCAAGCTCCTAGCTTGGTTGGGTGAAGAGCCCAGTTTGAGCTGACATGGGTTCTTGTCCCTTTTCCATTTCAGCTGGTACTTGAAGGCTCAGCACATTGCTCCCAAGAATGGCCGTCCTTATAATCAGTTGGCGTTGTTAGCGGTGTATACGGTAAGCAGGACTGTGTTCGGAGGGGAGGGCAGCCTGGCGGGCCACAGGAGGTAAAGTTGCAAATTGAGAATATTAGTTTGAGCTTGGGACATCCACTGGGCTTATGCTGGGCCAAGCCAGCAGCACTGACAGTGTCCACTTTTCCTTGCCACGTCTCTCCTTGTCCTTCTTCTCCTGAAACTTCTGTGGCCGTCATCAATTCAGAGGTGACGTCCGAAGGGTTAAGGAAGAGCAAGTGAAGAAACGAGAGTGGTGATTTCGAATCGTCTCAGTGGCAGTGATGACCTTCCCAGCCCAGAGCAGGGTGTAACTAGAGGGTGTTCATAATTAGTGTAGTTCAGAAATGCCCAGGCACTGCGGAATCTCTTTTCTTGTGTTTCTCTGCTGATTGTCCTTTCTGCCCACCCATGGATGAGTTTCTTTCTTGCCTACCTTCCTCCTTTCCTGCCTTCTCTTCTTTTGTGTGTGAGACCTTTTCCAGGTCTCTCAAAAAGATACTCAGCCCTTTGAAATAAAGTGTGTCTGCCCTCATGGCACAGTGACTCTCTAGAAAAAAGTTTCCTGTCCTTCACCCACATGAACTTAGTAGACCAGGTGAGTCTTTTGCTCATTTTGTTTTACCAGACCTGCCATTTACTTTCATTCCCATTCAAGTGTTTATTCAAAACCCATTATGTATCTGGCATTGTTGTAAGGATTGTAGGAGATACTTAGTAACTCAAGGCAGTCCCCCCGTCCCTTGGCTGTATGCTAGTTCACTTGGTGATTTCATCAACTCCCATGTTTTCAGTTATGGATGGCTCCAAGGCTCTGTAGCCAGTCCTGGGCTTTCCAGAGCTGCAGTTGTGGAGTACTCTCTGCCTCTTGGACATCTCCCGCTCCCATCTCCCATAGGCATCTCAGATTCACCATGGACAAAAACAGAACTCAGCTTCTTTTTCTTGAAACTTTCCCTTCTGTTGAATTCCTCCCAGGTCCTGCTGACACTGCCTTCTCACTTCCTCTTATTCCATGTAGCCACTTGGGTGCCAGGACTTCTTTTGACCTTCCCCACACCTCTTGTGTACGGCCCTTTCTTTCTACTCAAGTAGCCACAACCCAAATTCAAAATATCATCACTTCATGCCTGGACTACTGCCACAATAATCTTCTCACTGGTCTTCCTGCCCACTTTTCTCCCCACACTAACTGATCAGCTGCTGTGGTGCTGTGGTAGGTTTTTTGTCTCCCTTAAATTATTTTGTTTTATTTTTCTCTTTTTCCAACCCCCCCCCCCCAAAAAAAAAAAAGAAAGAAAAAGAAAACCCTCCTCAGAAATATGCCAAGTTAAGCAAAACAAATATCACATGTGTATTCTTCTACATCCGGAATCCGTCACCTTTCTTTAAGAAGGCAAGTGGCAGGTTTTATCATCAGGCCTTTGATCAGTTGGTCATTGCATTTTTAAAGTCTTTAAAAAGTCTTTACATTGTTTTTGCTATTGCATACATTTTTCTCCTGGTTCAACTCATTTTTCTCTGCCTCAGTTCATATAGTATTTCTCAGGTTTTTCTGAAACCTTCACTATCATTTCTTAATGGCACATTGGTATTCTGTCACATTCATTTATTATAATTTGGTCAGACATTTCCCCATTGATGGTTACCCTCTCTGTTTTCTAATTCTTTGCCCCCACAAAGAGAATTGCTATGAATATCTCTACAACTATGGACCCTTTTCCTCTTTGATTACTTTGAAATACAACTAATATCTGTATTGAGTGACTTTTGGGGCATAAATCCAAATTGCTTTCCAGATGACTGTATCAATTCACAGCCCTACCTGTTGAGTATTATTATGCCTTTTTTCCCCAAAACTCTCCAACATTAATCGTTTTCATCTCTTGTCTTCTCTGCCAATCTGATGATTGTAGAACTTCACAGAGTTCCTTTAATTTGCTTTTCACTAGTTTTTAGTGATTTGGAGCATTTTTTTCATATGGCTCAGTCATTACTACTTTTGACCTAATTAAAAGTCACTGTTGTAGTTTCTTCACTTACTCCCTGGGGGATCAGAAAGGCTACCTTTTTACCTATCCATTGAACAATGGCTTGTATTTTTTATGCCTGGGTATCAATTCTTTGTCTATTTTGGAGATGAGTCTTTTATTAGAGAAACTTACTGAAAATACATTTTCTCCCTTAACTATTGCCCTGATCATTTTAGCTACAATGGTTTTATTTGTATAAAAATGTTTTCATTTTATATAATTAAAATTTGCCCTTTTATCTTCTCTGTCCCTTGTTTGGTCGAGTCAGGGTGGTTAAAAAAGAAATTTAAGTCAGACAATGCCACCCCTCTGTACGCTGAGCTCCAATGGCTCTCTTTCATATCTAGGAGCAAATATCAACTCTTGTTGGCATTTATAACCTGGTCCCTTCCTCCCCTTGGGCTTCTTGGCCTTGATTCTGCCCACACATTCTCCCATTCAGCTGCATTTGGCCTCCTCAAACATAACCCTCCATCTTCCATCTCCAGACCCTTGCACTGGTTGTCCCCCATGTCTGGAACACTTTGCCCCATCACCTCCACTTCTGGATTTTCCTGGCTTCCTCCAACATTTAGATCAAGTCCCACCTTTTGTAAGAGGCCTTTCCTCAAGCCCTTCCAGTGGCTAGTACCTTCCCCTCTCAGATTACCTTCCATTTACTCTGTAAATATCTTCTTTATACCTACTTCTTTATATGTTAAACTCCTTAAAGTCAGGAATTACGTTTGCTTTTCTTTATTTGTTCTTTCCTCCCCCCAAAACCCTTACTTTCTAGCTTAATAATAACTTTTTTAAATATAATTTTTATTTTTTAAAATATTTTTCCAATGTTATATAATTCTTGTTCTCTCCCTCCCTTCATTCCTCCCCTCTCCTGGAACTGATAAGCAATTCCACTGGGTTATACATGTATTATCACTCATAACCTATTTCCATATTATTTATTTTTGTAATAGAGCGATCTTTTAAAACCAAAACCCCAAATCATATACCCATATAAACAAGTGATAAATCATATGTTTTCTTCTGGATTTCTTCTCCAACTGTTCTTCTCTAGATGTTGATAGCATTCTTTCTTACAGAATTGTCCTGGATCACTGCATTGCTGCTGTTAGTAACAGAGCCAATCACATTTGATCATCCCACAGTGTTTCAATACAATGTCTTCCTGGTTCTGTTCATTTCACTCTGCATCAGTTCATGGAGGCCTTTCCAGTTCTTATAGAAATCAAGCAGTTCATCATTCCTCATAGCACAATAGTATTCCATCACCATCATATACCACAATTTATTTAGCCATTCCCCAATTGAGGGACAACCCCCCCATTTTCTAATTTTTTGCCACCACCTAAAGCACAGCTATAAATATTTTTGTACAAATAGGTCCATCCCCATTTAAAAAAATTTCTTTGGGGTATAGAACTATTGGTGGTATTGTTGGATCAAAGAGCATGCATTCTTTTAAAGCCCTTTGGGGGCATCATTTCAAACTGCCTTCCAGAATGATTGGATCAGTTCACAACTCTACCAGCAATGTATTCATGTCTCAATTTTGCCACATCCCCTCCAACATTTATTATTTATTTTCCTTTGCGGCCATATTGGCCAATCTACTTGGTATGAAAGGGTACCTCAGAGATGTTTTGATTTCCTTTTCTCTAATAAGGAGGGATTTAAAATGTTTTTTCATATGATTATTGATAGTTTTGATTTCTTCATCAGAAAACGGTCTATTCATATCCCTTGACTCTTAGTAATAACTCTTAAGACCAATGGGCAAGAGCTAAGCAAATAGGATTAAGTGACTTGTCCAGGGTCACATAGGTAGGAAGTATATGAGGCCACATTTGACCCCAGGACCAACTCAAAGGCATGGCACCACATCTACTGTGTCACTTAGTTGCCCCTTTGCCTTTCTTTGTGACTCTAGTACTTAGCCCGGTGACTGGCATAGAGTAAATGTTTAATTAATGTTTTTAGACTAAAAAATAAAAATAGCCTCTGCCCTCCATTAGCTTTACAGTCTAGTTGGTAATATAAAACACATTTATACATCAGAGGTATTTAAAGTACTACACAATGATAGAAGTACAAAAATGAGTTAAGAGGAGGGAGAAATCAGCATGGGCTGGAGACTTTTCGAAGTTTAGAGAAAGTTGAGGTTAGAAGAATGGGTAATGTTGGGATAGTGAAGACAAGGGTATGGAAGTCTAGATGGTTGTAAAGGCAGGAGTCAGGAATGAGTGGGGATGGTTCAGAAGGCCAAGGAAATCCTGGACTTATTCTTTTCCTTTTCTCTTAGTTCTTGCTGGATGGTGAACTATGCCCTATTGGAATAGTCTAATTATTCCTTTTGAGAGTTTTAGGAAGGCCTGGAAAGCTGACAGGGATTCTCTCAGCCAGATTGCCTCAGGCTGGACTTTGGGAGGAACCTGAGAATGTCGGGTTTGTTTTGACAGAGGAGGAAGCTCGATGCTGTGTACTATTACATGCGCAGTTTAGCTGCCAGCAACCCTATCCTTACAGCGAAGGAGAGCCTCATGAGCTTGTTTGAAGAGACCAAGCGAAAGGTGAGTGGGGGCAAAGAGGAGGGCCCCGCCAGTGCTTGGGAGGAGTGGAAGCAGGCCTGATAAAGAGTGATTTGCTGCTTCAGGGTCTCCTGGGGCCATTAGACCAGCTCTGCCACAATGGCCAGTGCAGAGGATTAGTAGCTTTGGAGGGACCACGCGGATGGAACCCTTTGCCATCTTGCTCCTGGGGGCTGCCTTACCTTACCTCCTCCCCCTGTAGCTAGGCCCCGGTGGAGTCTGAGTGTGTGTATGTGTGTGCATGTGCAGGCTGAGCAGATGGAGAAAAAGCAGCAAGAGGAGCTGGAGCTAAGTCCTAACCGATGGAGGAAAGGCAGGAGATCCACTTTCCGGCATGTTGCTGATGACACGACCCGCCTGGAGATTTGGATCCACCCCTCCCACTCCCGATCTTCCCAGGGCACCGAGTCGGGGAAGGACTCCGAGCAGGAGAATGGCCTCGGCAGCCTGAGCCCCAGCGATGTGAGTATCTCAGCCGACCTCTCAGCCTGTGGTCCTTGTCCAGTATCTCCGTATACTCCACACTGTATGGTGGACTTGTGAGCTGGCCTCTGGGCTGCCTTTCCTCACCTCTGGGCTCTCCTCTCTCACCACTGGGTGGCACTGTATGACCTCAGAAGGAGGCCAGCTCCTGTTATCTCCATTTGGATACACTGACCAGGGGAAGAAATATTTTTGTCACCATAGATTAGTCTGTGGAAATGGTGGGTTTACACATTCGCATCGAGAATCTTGCTGTATTGTCTCCCTAAGACGGAGGCAGGAGCAGTTTGAAGATAGCTAAACGAGCTTTCCTTCAGCCTCCTCAGGATCTTCTCCTCTGTATGAGGCTGGAGATTAGACTCTATCCTACATAAGGTGTCATCTGTTACTTTGGGGAAATAATTGTCCAAGCAGAAGCGTTTTTCTCATAGCTCACCCTCTTCCTGGGACTTTTTTTCTTTCTTATTTGGAAACATCCCTTGAATTTTATATTCCTTTTCCTACTTCCTTTTTGGTCTTCAGTAGCTACTTCTCTGTATAATTTTGAAAATAATTATCAATGATGGGCAAATCTTTAAACTTGATTTGTGCCCCTGGGATTAATTGGACAATGCATCCAATTGTAGCAACGCTTTGTTGTGTTTGCCCTTGTTCATTCTCTTTCAACCTGTTTGAATCTCCTTTAGTGGTGCTCATTGGTCTGAGTGCCACTTTTGTCAGTGAGTATCACTTTATCCTGGGTGATTCTAGTCCATGTTCTTCCTCACATTCCCTACAGAGAATCTCCCAATGTGCCATTGGCCACTGCTCTCTCAAGCGTTTGACCAGTTGTGAATTTGAGTGCTCCACATGGGCTTCTGTCCATTTCTGCTGTACTCTTGCTCCAGGACTGGCCCATTCCAATTCCTAGTGTACATGTCCTGGGTTCTATTCCTCATTCCACTTCTTGTCTGTAGAGTGCATCTTTCCTATGTCCTTTAGATCATTCACAGTTTTGATTCTTTGGAGATGGTGGTGCTCCATGATTTGAAATTATACAATACCCATAGGATACAGTTATGCTCTAAAGAGTAGATTTTTTGAATTAGGGAGTAGCTTGGAATTATTGAAAGCATGGTACAATCTCCCAAATGCAAGAGTACTCATTCAATTCTCCATTTTGTTAGTTTGTTTCTTTTTTTTAAACCCTTGCCTTCCTTCTCAGAATCGATACTGTGTATTGGTTCCAAAGCAGAAAAGTGGTAAGGGTTAGGCTATGGGGGCTAAGTGACTTGCCCAGGGTCACACAGCTAGGAAGTATCTGAGGCCAAATTTGAACCTAGGACCTCCTGTCTCTAGGCCTGGCTCTCTATCCACTGAGCCATGTAGCTATCCTCATATCTTTTATTATTTTATACGACTGTGGAAGCAGCGCCCTGAGACTTGTAAAGAAACCTCCAGCAGAGGATCAAGCAAGAGGGCCCACCAGGGGGCTTGACCTTGGAAAAAACCAGAATTTTTGAGTGGCTTTAAATCATGTTAAAGAGACTGGGAAAGTCAAGAGCTTGTTGCAATGACATATAAACAAGTATCTGATTTTATCATTTATAGGGAATTTTTTTTCCTATTTCAATTGCCATTTTCCATGGCATTGGCAAAGAAATCCCAAAAAATTGACAAGCCAGTCTCCCTGGTTTATACTTTGCTCAATATTCATATTCAGTATTATTTCTGGTTCATTGATTGCAGAACCTTATGTTGTCTTAATATACATAAGAGATTGCTTGTTGCAGGAGATCCTGTAAGTCACTATTTGGTCAAATATTTTTTGTCATCAGTAAACAAAACACACTCATGGCTTTGGACTTTTCAGTCTAGCTGTTTTGAAACCTTGCCTTTTCTCTTTTCATAGTTTAATTCAGGATATTCTCAATGTGGAGATAATTCTCAAAGATTTTATAAAGTCAAGAGAGTAGGTATATGGATTGATGGTTGTCTTCTCTATTACCTTTAAGGAAAATAACTGGCATCCTCTTACCAATATTTTATAATAACTACTGATGTTTTCTATCTTTTTTGTTATGAAGATACTTTATTTTACCAATTATATATAATAACAAATTTCCACATCAGTTTTTTGAAGTTAATATGATCCAAATTGTCTTTCTCCTCCTTCTTAGAGCTGGCAAGCACTTTGATATAGGTTATGACATGTATTATTATCATGCAAAACAGTTTTATATTCGTTTTTGTAGGTAAATAATCATATAAAACAAAAACCCCAAAATAAAAATCCAGATAAAGTAAAGTGAAAAATCATATGCTTTGATCTGCTTTCCAACTCCAATGGTTCTTTTTCTGGAGGTGGATAGCATTCTTTTTATAAGTCCCTCAGAATTATAATAGTCTGTCATTTTTTTAACAATAATATGATGCCTAATTCTCCTCCTCCCTATTTTTGGGGTATCTTTCTGTCTCTGAGGTACCTTAAGGGAGAATCAAAGTAACATCACATTTTAGTGAACAGACAATCAAACATGCCTCTTTCCTCTTGGCAGGGAGGTAGGGGATTATGAATTGATCATTGGATCATGGTTTTGTTTTGTTTTTATTACAAAGGAAAGTTCATCTCTGGGGAAAAAAAGCTGGGGGGAAGGCATATTTGGAAATGACAGTGACCTAATAACAAAAACATAATAAAACAAACATAAATATTTTAAGAAGCAGGAAAAAAATGTGTTCTATCCAGCATGGAAATCTTCTATATTTGATTTAGCTGCTGTTGTTCAATCATTCAGTCATGGCCAACTCTTCATGAGCCAGGCCTTTCTGTCCTCCATTATCTCCCAAAGTCTATCCAAGTTCACATTCCTTGTTTCCATGGCACTATTTCCCTCTTATCCTCTACCATCCCCCTTTTGTTTTGCTTTAGTCTTTCTCAACATTAGGGTCTTTTCTAATGAGTCCTGTCTTCTTATTTTGTGGCCAAAGTATTAAACCTTCAGCTTCAGTATTGATGTTTCAGTGAATAGTCTGAATTAGTTTCTTTGAACATTGACTGATTTGATCTCCTTGCTGTCCAAGAGATTCTTAAAAGTCTTCTTCCACACCATGATTTGAAAGTATTGATTCTGTGGTGCTCTGTGCTAGCTTTCCCTATGGTCCAACTCTTACAGCCAAACATTGCTACTGGAAAAACCATACCTTTAAAAGAGTATACAAGCCTTTGTTGGCAAGGTGATGTCTCTGTTTTCTGCTATGTTGGCCAGTTTTGCCATAGTTTTCCTTTCAAGGAAGAAATGTCTTTTAATTTCATATTTGTAGTTTCCATCTGCAATGATCTTTAATCCCAAGAATATAAAACCTGACAGTGCTTCATTTCTCCCTCTATTTAAGTAGGCATTTATGGGACCAGTTGCCAAGATCTTAGTGTTTTTGTTTTTGTTTAGGTTGAGCTTCAAGATAGGTTTTACTCTTTTTTTGACACTCTTCAAGAGGCTTCTTAATTTTTCTCTTTCTACCAGCCGAGTGGTTTTTGTCTGCATATCTGATGAGATTGTTGATATTTCTTGTGGCAGCCTTAATTCTGGCTTTTGATTTATCCAGCCTGGTATTTCACATAATGTACTCTGTGTATAAGTTAAATGAATTGAAGCAACATACAGCCTTGTCATATTCCTTTTCCAATCTTAAACCAATCAGTTGTTCCATGTTTCATTCTAACTGTTGCTTTTTGGTTGGATTAGAAGTTCCTCAGGATAAAAGTAAGATGATCTGGTACTCCCTTATTTTAGAGGGCTTGCCACATTTTGTTGCAGGCCTCACAGTCAAAAGCTCTAGTGTTGTCAATGAAGCAGAGTAGACTTTTTTCTGTAACTTCCTTGCTTTCTCCATAATCCATTAGATGTTGGCAATTTGGTCTCTAGTTCTTCTGCTTCTTCAACAATCATCCTGTACTTCTGGTAATCCTTGGTTCACATATAGCTGAAGTTTAGCTTGCAGAATCTTAAGCACAACTTTGCTGGCATGTGGAATGAGCCAGTTCAGTAATTTGAACATTCTTTGGCCTTGCCCTTCTTTAGGATCAACATGAAAACGGATCTTTTCCAATCTAGTGGCCACTGTTGAATTTTACAAATTTGCTTCCTTATTGAGTTCAGCACTTAAATAAACAGTATCTTTCTTCTAGGATTTTAAATAGCTCAGCTGGAACTCCATCATTTCCACTAGCCTTACTGTTAGCATCCTTCCTGTGGCCCACTTGACTTCATTCTCCGGGATGTCTGGCTCTAGATTAGTAACCTCACCCTCTTGGTGATGTTCTTATATAGTTCTTCAGTGTATTCTTGCCAGCTCTTAATCTCTTCTACTTCTGTTAAGTCCCCTACCTTTTTTGTCTTTTAACATATCAAATGTTCCCTTGATATCTCTAATTTTCTTGAAAAGATCTCTTATCTCCCATTCTATTGTTTTCTTCTATTTCTTTGCCATTTTCTGAAATTCTGCATTCATTTTGGTATAGAGTTCCCTTTCTCCTTTCCCTTTTACTTTCCTTCTTTCTTCAGTTATTTGTAAAGCCTTATCAGACAGTCATTTAACTTTCTTGTTCTTCATTTTCTTTGGGACATTTTTTGCTGCTGCCTCCTGCACAATATTTAAAACTTCCATCTATAGTTCTTCAGGTGCTCTATCTGCCAGATCTAATTCCTTCAATCTAGTCATCACTTCCACTTCATTTTCCTTAGCCTTTTATTTAGGGCCATACCTATATGGTCTGGTGTCTGAAGCTCATGATTTGAGCCTAATCTACTCCAAGTCTTGTTTTAACTGACTATATAGCTTCTACACTTTTGGCTGCAAAGCAGATAATCAATGTGATTTTGATAATGTGCAACTAGTAATGTCCATGTGTATGTAGAGTTGCCTTTTGAAACTATTGAAAGAGTTTGCTATGACCATTGAGTTATCTTGTCAGAACTCTGTTAGTCTCTGCTGTACTTCATTTTGCACATCTCCTATTTGACCACTGTGGTTCCTCCCATAGTTCATGGATCTTGCACCATTTATATTCCATTCCACAAATTCCAGGTTCCTATGCAATATTGATCCTTACAGCACTGAACTTTCCTTTCATCACCAATAATATCCACATCTAAGCTTCCTTTGCCTTTGGGTCCAGTTCCTTTATTGTTACTAGAGTTGCTTGCAATTGTCCTCTGCTCTTCCCCAGTATCATATTGGTCACCTTCCAACCTGAGGGGCTTATCTTCCTGTTTTATCTTTTATCATTTTAAAACTGGCTATGAACTTTTCTTGGCAAAGCCATTGGGGGTGGTTTTTCCATTTGTTCTCCAGTAAATCACCTTTTTTTTTTTCCCAAAACTCTCCCTTCTGACCTGTCTGTCTTAGGTAACCCTGCTTGACATAGCTCTTAGTTTCATTGATCTACACAAATCCTTTTGCCACAAGGCAGTGTGATTCAGGAAGGGTTGGTTTAGCTACTTTATATATATTTTTAAAATGCATTTTATATGTTAAAGCATTATAAATACTTTTATGTATTCTTTTAGTTTAGCTACATTAAAGCTTACTGGTTTGGCCTAGCTATGATTTCTATTTATTTGTTTGTTTGTTTGTTTAAAAGCCTTAACTTCTGTGTATTGGCTCTTAGGTGGAAGAGTGGTAAGGGTAGGCAATGGGGGTCAAGTGACTTGCCCAGGGTCACACAGCTGGGAAGTGTCTGAGGCCGGATTTGAACCTAGGACCTCCCATCTCTAGGCCTGACTCTCAATCCACTGAGCTACCCAGCTGCCCCACCTAGCTACGATTTCTGACTTCTTTTTAGACTCATAGATTTAGTACTGGAAGAAGGCACCTCATCCAGCCCAACCCTTGATTTTACAGATGAGGAAGCTAAAGGTCCAAGAGAGTTTAAATGATTGTGTCCAAGGCCTCACAGAGACTTAAGTAGAGAGCTGGAACTTGAACCCTCTGCCTTGAGGTCTTGTCTGCTTTCTCAAATGCAGTAGTCCCATTGTCAATGATTATGACACTAGATCATTAGAGAAATAGGGACAAATCTATTTGGTATTACATCCATTTGTTCTTTTCCCCTTTTATCTTGGAATTAATCTGGCAGAATTGAATCTAACGTCAAGCTTTCTGCAAATTCACTTTCTCTTTCATTGTATGCCAGTAGTTTGTGACATTAATCTTCTGCTTACATTTTCCAATAGTATTTTACCCTTGAGTTTTAAATTTTTTATTATTTTATTTTTTCCTGTTACATGTGAAAGCAATTAAAAAAAATTTTTTTTTTAATTTTTTCCATGGTTACATGATTCTTGCTGTCTCCCTCCCCTCTTCCCTCCCCCTTCCCAGAGTTGACAAGCAATTTCACTGGGTTATACATATATTATCATTCACATCTTATTTCCATATTATTCATTTTTGTAATAGAGTTATCTTTTAAAACCAAAACCCCAAATCATATATCCATATAAACAAGTGATAAATCATATGTTTTCTTCTAGATTTCTACTCCTACAGTTCTTTCTCTAGTTGTGGATAGCATTCTTTCTCATAAGTCCTTCAGAGATATTTTGGATAATTGTATTACTGAGAATAACTAAGTCATTCATAGCTGATCAGCTACATTTGAGTTTTTAACTCCATGAACAGGTGTTGCTTATGACTACCATATTTCTCATTTGAAGAAATAAAATATTGGCCTTATAAAATAAAGTGAAGCTCTCTTGCCTACCTCCTTGGGGTGATTTCTATACAACTAATCTTTTATAGAAATTGGTAATAATTAAGTTCAGTGACTTGACATTTTTCCATCTCCAATTTTTGGCACTATTTGCTTTTTTAAATAACTGTACTTGAAGCTGTTATAATTAATTGTATACTTTGTCTATTTCTTATCTTTATCCTTACTTCTAACTTGTTGATTTGAGCTTTTGTCTTTACTAGTCAGTTATCTGACTACACACCAACAGCTCATTTAGACACTATTCCCTAGCAGTAACCAGTCATTTGTTATTAAGATAAAGTTATTTTGAGGTGATATTGTTTATTGCTTGTTTATGCCTGGTAGTTTTTCTTTATAGTATTCATGATTATATAGATTCGAGGCATCTGAATAACATATAGGATTTTGTTCTCTTTTTTTTTTTTAAACCAAATCTGATTTTCCAATATTTATTTTGCCATCCTCACCTGTGTTTGCCTTTGCATTGAGTATCATAGGAGCTCACTGGAGGCTCAGTGAATAGAGAGTGCTGGGCTTGGAGTCAGGAAGACCTGAGTTCAAATCCAGTCTTAAGACAGTAGCTGGATATCTTTGGACAAGTAACTTAACTCCGTTTGCCTTAGTTTCTTCATTTCTAAAATAAGCTGGAAAAGGAGATGGCAAACTACACTGTCTTTCATAAGAAAACTCACAGAGTCACAAAGAGTCAGATATGACTGAACTGATTCAGCAACAACAAGGCTCATAGATAAAGAGTTGAAATAGACCTAAGAGAAGTCATCCAGTCTAGCTCCATCATTTTATAGAGCAGTCAGTAAATGAGCATTTATTATTTATAACTGTTATCTTCTATTTTCTTTATTACTCTGTATTAATATTCTATATTAGGGTCCCTTCCTTCCTATAACCCCACCAATTATTTCTGTCTTACCATCTTTGCCATTATGGATGGATATTAGAACATTATCATCTGTTTTCATTTGTAGCAAAGAATAGAGATTTTGATATGTTTTAGTTCCCGCCGTAATATTCCTATTTAGACATTGGACAAAACATTTTACATTTAGAGATTCAATAACTAAATTAATGTTCCTAGACCAAAAAAATCTATGATTCCTTGAACACTCTGCTTCCTCTCATTGCAAAATTTTTTTCTCTTTAATATTCATTCTTTTCAAAATTTGGGTTCCCAGTTTTCTCTGTTCCTCCAGCCTTCCCCCAATCATTGAGAAAGCAAGCAATATGGTATCAATTATACATGTGGAATCATGCAAAACTTATTTCCAATTAGTCAAGTATAATAAAGTGGGAAAAATACTCCTCATTTTGCCCTCAAAGTCATCAGTTCTCTCTCCGAAGGTGTATAACCTTGTAGCCAAGTCTTCCATGGTTGATCATCATTACAGTATTGCTGTTATTTATTATGTACAATGTTTTCCTGGTTTTGCTCACGCCACTTTGCATCAGTCTTCCCAGGTTTTTCTGAGACCACCTTACTCATCATTTCTTATAGCACAGTAGTTTTCCATCATAATCACATACCATAACTTGTCCAGCCATTCCCCAATTGATCCACATTCCCCTAATTTCCAATTATTTGCCACCACAAAGAGAACTGCTATGAGTAGAAAGATAGATAGGTCTATTCTCCCTTTTCTGTGATCTCTTCCTTTTGCTGGGCCAGAGGGTAGGGACAGCTTTATACTGCCCCTTTTCTATTGTTGCTTCATCATTGTCACTTGCAGAAGCTAAAAGAGGCCATCCAACGCTGAAGAAGGCCATTTTATATTTACATATTTTTTGTTTTACTAGTCGACATGGCCAAAATCTTGATCACCTAGTGACCAGTCTACTGTGGTGAGCCTCTTCATATTTATTTAGCTAGATGGTCCTCAGATAGCAGGCTGTCTATTTTGGGGGGATCTCTGTTTGAATCCTTTCAATGTGGGAGAACTTTGTTCTACCAAGAACTTGTTCTTTGCTGGCAACTCTTAAATTTATTTGAAGAAGAACAGATAAATTGTCCATGGTATTAGTCTTTGACAGTGGTACTTGGGCATGTTATTAGAAGCCCATGGTATGTAACTTAGAAGCTTGAGAGGTTAACTGTATGCCTTCTACCATGAGAGTTGATCTTCATAATCTGTTAAGGATGTTTCTATTTATTTAAACTTCTTTTGAAATTTCTCTTTTCAGCTTGTACTATGTCTTAGAATAACACCCTCAGTGGGAAAACCTTTTTTATTTGTTTAAATGACATCCTCCAAAGTGTGCCCCCTGTTATGGCCATGCCCTTAGCAGTCACCTATTTAAGACATAGTTTACTTCCTTGCAGTCTTGATCTCAATAGAAAAGATGTGTCTTTCTGTACTGTTAGTTTAATTCTTTTGATTTCTCTGTTTATGTCCAAGGGCAGTTTTCCTTAGACTGTTAGGAGAACATGGCTTCATATGGGCTTTGGGAAGATGCATATCAAAAGCACAGATAAATGGGAAAACAGCAGGAAAACTGCCTTAGGTATTAACCAACATTGATTAGTAAAGAAATTCATTTATTTGCCTTGTGGAGTCCTGCATTTTAGTCTAGAGAGGGTTTTAGATAGACATATTTCTTCCAGTCTCGGAGGGATCGGCAACTTTCCCTACAAGTGTTACAAGCCCTTAAAAACTACTCAGGTTGGAATAGCTAGGTAGCTCAGTAGATAGAGCTCCCAAGCTGGAGTTAGGAGTACCTGGCTTCAAATCTGGCCTCAGATCTTTCTGGTTGTGTGACCTTGGGCAAGTCATTTTGCCCCTGTTGCCTAGCCTTTGTCACTCTTCTGTCTTTTTTTTAAAATTTTTTAATTTAATTTAAATTTTTGATTTGAAATTTTTTATTTAATTAATTGATTTAGAATATTTTTCCATGGTTACATGATTCATGTTCTTTCCCTTCCCTCCTCCCACCCCCCTCCAGTAGCCAATGAGCAGTTCCATTGGGTTTTACATGTGCCATTGATCAAGACCTAGTTCCATATTATTGATAGTTGCACTAGGTTGATCATTTAGTATCTTTATCCCCAATCATATCCCCATTGAACCATGTGATCAAGCAGTTGTTTTTCTTCTGTGTTTCTGCTCCCACAATTTTTTCTTTGGATGGGGATAGCCTTCTTTTTCATAAGTCCCTCAGAATTGTTCTGGGTCATTGCATTGCTGCTAGTAGAGAAGTCCATTACATTTGATTGTGCCACAGTGTATCTGGCTCTGTGTACAATGTTCTCCTGGTTCTACTCCTTTCACTCTGCATCACTTCCTGGAGGTCTTTCCAGCTCACATGGAATTCCTCCAGTTCTTTATTCCTTTGAGCACAGTAGTATTCCATCACCAGCATATACCACAATTTGTTCAGCCATTCCCCAATCGAAGGGCATATCCTCATTTTCCAATTTTTTGCCACCACAAAGAACGCGGCTATAAGTATTTTTGTACAAGTCTTTTCCCTTATTATCTCTTTAGGGTACAAACCCAGCAGTGGTATGGCTGGTTTAAAGGGCAGGCAGTCTTTTAAAACCCTTTGGGCATAGTTCCAAATTGCCATCCAAAATGGTTGGACCAATTCACAACTCCACCAGCAGTGTATTAGTGTCCCAATTTTGCCACATCCCCTCCAATATTTATTACTTTCCTTTGCTGTCATTTTGGCCAATCTGCTAGGTGTGAGGTGGTACTTCAGAGTTGTTTTGATTTGCATTTCTCTAATTATAAGAGATTTAGAACACTTTTCATGTGCTTATTGATAGTTTTGATTTCTTTATCTGAAAATTGCCTATTCATGTCCCTTGCCCATTTATCAATCAGGGAATGGCTTGATTTTTTTGTACAATTGATTTTAGCTCCTTATAAATTTGTGTAATTAAACCTTTGTCGGAGGTTTTTGTTATAAAGATTTTTCCCCAATTTGTTGCTTCCCTTCTAATTTTGATTACATTGGTTTTGTTTGTACAGAACTTTTTAAATTTGATGTAGTCAAAATTATTTATTTTACATTTTGTAATATTTTGTAACTCTTACTTGGCCTTAAAATCTTTCCTTTCCCATAGATCTGACAGGTATACTATTCTATGTTCACCTAATTTACTTATAGTTTCCTTCTTTATAATTCAAGTCCTTCACCCATTCTGAGTTTATCTTGGTTGTAGGGTGTGAGATGTTGACCTAAACCTAATCTCTACCATAATGTTTTCCAATTTTCCCATCAGTTTTTGTCAAATAGTGGATTTTTGTCCCAAAAGATAGTATCTTTGGGTTTATCATACACTTGCTTGCTGAGGTCATTTACCCCAAGTCAGTTCCACTGATCTTCCCTTCTTTCTCTTAGCCAGTACCATGTGGTTTTTTTTTTTTTTTTTTTTAACCCTTGTACTTCGGTGTATTGTCTCATAGGTAGAAGATTGGTAAGGGTGGGCAATGGGGGTCAAGTGACTTGCCCAGGGTCACACAACTGGGAAGTGGCTGAGGCCGGGCCCGAACCCAGGACCTCCTGTCTTTAGGCCTGGCTCTCACTCAACTGAGCTACCCAGCTGCCCCGTACCATGTGGTTTTGATGACTGCTGCTTTAGAGTACAGTTTAAGACACTGTCTTAAGAGTTGTTATTGAACACAGAAGAAAAACAACTGCCTGATCACATGGGTGGATGGGGATATAACTGGGGATATTAACTCAAAATGAACCCCCTAATGCAAATATCAATAATATGGAAATTGGTCTTTACACATGTAAAACCCAGTGGAATTGTGTGTGGGCTATGGGAGGATGTGGGAGGAGGGGAGGGATAGAACATGGAGAAATGTTATAAGTTAATAAATTTAATACAGATTTTTTAAAAAGATGTTAAAAAAAGAGTTGTTACTAAAATAGAAAAGTAAGGGTTTAAAAAAATACTCATGTTTTCATTCAAACTCTTTTTCACAAGTTGGGCAACTCCAAACAAGTAGCACCATAGTACCTCCCTACAATTTTCTTACTCCAGATGCATTTAGCTGCTTTAGCCCCTCTTCCAGATTCAATAGAGGTGGTGAAAAGGACAAGTATTTGTGAGAAAGATAGAGTTGACCATAATGGCAGTCCAAGAGGGATTGTGGGTTCCTTTACTAACCTGGTTCTCAGATGGCATTTCATTTGCTGGGGAGATAAGTGAACCAGAAAAGAGGGTACAAACTGTTCTTAGATGTCTGGCTGCTAGTTATCAGCTAGCACTCTTGTTCTGCACACTATTGTTTTTTAATTATTCTTTGAATAACCCTTTGGATCTGGGATGGCTTTTTATTTCTATGTATTTTGTATGTAACACTGTGACTTGAGGAGCTTTTAAATAAGGAAAATCTAATTGTATAACTAGAAATTTAACTGAGAGTTAGGAAATTTTGTTTCATGCTCTTTCTACCTTGTGGCTCACACCTGGATCTGCTAATCTTTTCTAATATTGGTTATAATCTTTTCTCTTAGTTTTGATTCACTGGTCCCTGAAGGGCAGTTGGAATATCTCTTGTTCTCCATTACCACTTCCACTTTGCCTTTGCTGCCATCATAGTTAGTTAGCATTTCTATAGCCCTTTAAAGTTCACAAAACACTTTATATATGCTATCTCATTTTATCCTCATAATAACCCTGAGGGTAGGGGATGAGGGGAAAGATGCTATTATTATCCCCATTTTATAGATGGGGAAACTAAGCCTGAGAAATTAGGTCACTTGCCTATGATCACATAGCTAGCCAATGTCAGAGGCAAGGTTTGAACTGGGGAACCACACAGCTCTTCCTGACTTTTCTTTACTGGCACAGAGCTCCGTCCTCTGTGACCTGCAGCCTGTGACTCAATAATCTCTTCTGCTTTGAGCTTTTCTAGCTGAATATTATCCAGATCCTGGTGGTTGCCTACCACCCAGATACCTTCCTCCTCTCTCCTATCCCCAAAGGATATTTTTCCTCCTTTCTCAATGAATTTCAGTGTCGGATCACAGTGCTCCTTTTGAACCCTAACCATTGCCCTTATATTAAGGACTTCAGCTTGCATGATGATGTTCTATCAAATATATTTTAACTTTCCACTTCCTCACTTTAGTCAACCCCCAGGACCAACCTACTCCAGCACAGCTACACCCAGGGATGGTTATACTCTTGATCTTGCTATCACCCAAAGGTATTCCTCTTTCATGATCAGAGTCTTTGAAATTCCTTTATATTATCAGAATCTCCTATTCCCTTTCTCCTTAAACTTATTCTTAAGGATCCTCTTTGTCTTTACCATTACCTCCAACCTTTCCACCCCTTAGGGCTTCACTAGACAATTACCTTTGTTCTGACTACCCTCTATTTGTTTTACAGTCTCAAGGCTTTAGGGAAATCAGTTCCCCTCTATCCCATCCTTTGTGCTTAGATCCCTTCCTATGGCCACTTGAGCCTTTACAAACCCAGACTCATTTTATAGCTCCCACTGTCTGCTTTCTATACTCTTGTTCATGTATTGCGAAACAAGAGTTGGGTGAAATCATGCAGCTCTACTAGCTAGATCCACGATGAATTTGTTTTCTTTGATCTCATTTGGGACCTTCATTGCAGTAAGGCAATCTGTTTCATCCTCCTTAATTGTTTCTCTTTTATGGTCACCACTATAGATTTCTAAACTCTCTTTTTTCTCTTAACCTGCCCTTATCCTTTCATATCAAGATCGGTTTTAATACTTTTCCAAGAAAATTGAGGTCATTCTCCTCCCCTTGAGCCTGTTCTTCCTTTTTTTTTTTTTTTTTTTTTTTAAACTCTTATTTCTGTCTTGGAATCAATACCATGTAAGAGCTGTTTAAAGACTAGGCAAGGGGGTTAAGTGACTTGCCCATCACAGCTAGGAAGTGTCTGAGGCCAAATTTGAACCCAGGACTTCCTGTCTCTGGGCCTGGCTCTCATTCCACTGAGCCACCCAGCTGCCCCCTCTTCTTCCTTTTTTCACCAGGCCCTCTTTCTCATCTCATAACCCCATGATATCATTTTCTATTATTTCCATCCTTATTGTGGTCTCTGATGAAGGGATGACTCCTTTCCTTCTTATCTTCTCTAGTAGCTTGACCTCCACCCCCATCATCTCCTTCTAATCTTAATTTCTCCCTGTCTATTGGGTCCATCCCTTGTAGTCTACAAACAAATCGAAGTCTTCTTCCCCCATCCTTAAAAACCCCTGGCTAGATCCTACCATTCCTGCTAGATAAGGTTCTCTCACTCTTTCCTTTCTTACCCAAATCTTGAAAAAGCTATCTATGGGGGAATCTGGAGGTGGGGTGGGGGTGGGTGTCAGTGGATTGAGACCCTTGATTCAGATTGGTCTCAGACACTTCCCAGCTGTGTGACCCTGGGCAAATCACTTAATCCCCAATGCCCAACCTTTATTGCCCTTCTCCCTTGGAACCAATACACAGTATTGATTCTAAGATGGAAGGAAGGTACGGGGGTTTTTAAAAAAGAAAAAGCTGCCTGCATTCAGTGCCTTCACACTTCTTATTCCTCAACCCTTTAAAATTTATCTTCCAGGTTCATAACTTAACCAAAATTACTTTCTCCAAAGTTGCCAACCATTTCTTTTTTTTTAAATAAATTTTTGTTCCTATTTTTTTTATACCACTTACATATTCCAGTGTGTTCCTGTTATCCTACCTTCTTCCTGCCTAGAAAAGAATAACCAACCTATCGAAAATATTTCTATTTCTTTGCTTTTACAAAAAGTGTTGCTCTTAATAATTCAGTATCTCCAGGGTCTTTTTTTAAAACCCTTACCTTCCATCTTACAATCAATACCGTGTAGTGGTTCTAAGGCAGAAGAATGGTAAGGGCTGGGCAGTGAGGATCAAGTGACTTGCCCAGGGTTATCCAGCTAGGAAGTGTCTGAGGCCAGATTTGATCCCAGGATCTCCTGTCTCTAGGCCTGGCTCTCAATCCACTGAGTCACCCAACTACCCCCTCTCTAGGGTCTTGATTGTGGTAGTCAATCTTCTTGGGGATCTGTCTCCAGCAACAGGACCTGGAGATCAGAGGGTGTGGACATTTTAGGGACTTTCTTTGAATAATCCAAAATTAATTTCTATGTTAGAAATTGACAAGAATTACTAGGAAAGTCAGCTAACTGGCTCAGTGGATAGAGAGCCAGACTTGGACTGGAAAATCCCAGATTCAAATGTAGCCTCAAGACACTCCCTAGCTGTGTGACCCTGGACAAGTCACTTAACTTCAATTGCCTAGCCATTACTACTTTTGTGCCTTGGAAATGATACTTAATATCACTTCTAAGAGAAAGTAATGGTTTAAAATAAAAAAAAAAGAATTGCTGAGAAAACTGGAAATTATTCTGATAGAAATTAGATTTAAATCACAGATCTTAACCCTTTTTGGTCACAGACCCCATTGACAATCAGATGAAGTTTATGGACCTTTTCTCAAAATGTTTTTAAATGCATAGAATGATTCACAGAAATACAAAATAAAACAAAATACTGAAATACAGTGATCAAAATATTTAAAAACCAAACCAAAAAACCCTTTCATGATATCAGATTAAGAACCTTGTTTAGACCACCTTATTGTGCTGTCTGCCACAATAAATAAACTCACAATGGGTATATACCCTGAATATTAAAAGATTATAAGATTAAAAAATTTAGGAAAGAAAAAACTATCATGACTAGTGGATGAATTCTTAACCTTCCATAAAGATTATTCCAAAATATGAAATAAATTTTGATTAGATGAAATTGAAATGTTTTGCATAAACTTAATGCAACTAGGATAAGGATAAAAGGAGGGAAATGGTTGGCTGAGGGAAAATCTTGTATCAGATGTCGCTGAGAAGATCGATATCTGAGATCTAAAGACATCTATCAGAAATAGAAAAGACTAAAACCATTCTTCCATAGATAAGTCATCAAAGAAGGTGAATAAATGTTTTCAAAAGAATTCCAAACTATAAATAGCCATATGAAAGATTGTTCTAACTCAGTAAGAGAAAAGCAGATCAAAACAGCTATCTTATATTCAACAAACTGGGCTCATGAAAAGACAAGACCCACTTTTAATATGTTGTTGATGATGGAGCTGTGAATTGGTCCAAGTATTCTAAAAAGCAATTTGAAATTATATTGGTGATCTTTTTTTTTTTTTAAACCCTCACCTTCTGTCTTGGAATCAATACTGTGTATTGGTTCCAAAGCGGAAGAGCAGTAAGGGCTAGGCAATGGGAGTTAAGTGACTTGCCCAGGGTTACACAGGGTCACACAGATTTGAACCCAAGTCATCTCTAGGCCTGGCTCTCTATCCACTGAACTGCCTAACTAACTGGCCCTAAGCACCATCCATTTTACCTTGAAGGAAACTGAGGCCCCAAAAGGTTAGGTGATTTTATATTCCCTTGATAGAGTTTTAGCTTCTCAAAGGACTGGACTCTTTCGTTTGTGTCTTCGTCTTCAGCACTTGGTATGGAACCTTGCACCCAAGATGTACTTAATTCAGTGTAGGGGTTGTCAGCATGGCATCCTACCTCAGTACCCCACTGCCAGCTCCTAGTGGCTCTTATCTGGCCTGCCTGGACTAGGTAAAACACTCTTGTCCCTTTAACTTGCTGGTTGCCTCGGCTAGCTTACTACATTCTTCTCAGAATTCCAGTTTCCATTTCAGGCTCACCATTTTCTTTTTTTTTTAATTGAAAACTTTTATTTATTTAATTAATTGATGATATTTTTCCATGGTTACATGATTCATGTTCTTTCCTTCCCCTCCAACCCTACCCTCCTCCATAGTCAACACGCAATTCCACTGGGTTTTACGTGTCATTGATCAAGAACCATTTCCATATTATTGATATTTGCACTGGGGTGATCGTTTAGAGTCTACATCCCCAATCATACCCCCACCAAACCACATAATCAATCATATGTTTTTCTTCTGTGTTTCTACTCCCACAGTTCTTCCTCTGAATGTGGATAGTGTTCTTTCTCATAAGTCCCTCAGAATTGTCCTGGATCATTGCATTGCTGCTAGTACAGAAGTCCATTACATTTAATTGTACCACAGTGTATCTGTCTCTGTGTACAATGTTCTCCTGGTTCTTCTCCTTTCGCTCTGCATCAATTCCTGGAGGTCTTTCCAGTTCACATGGAGTCCCTCCAGTTCATTATTCCTTTCAGCACAAGAGTATTCCATCTCCAACAAATACCACAATTTGTTCAGCCATTCCCCAATCGAAGGGCATCCCCTCATTTTCAATTTTTTGCCACCACAAAGTTGCTCACCATTTTCTTGCTGCAAGCTGTTGCTCAGATCTTGATCAGGAAGTTGTCTGATACTCCATAAGACTGATTGTTCCTTGCATGGTTCTGTGTAAGGACTCTCTCTGGTTCACCAACTGCTAGGGGTCCCCCTGCTGGTCTCCTGTGGCATTAGCACCTGTTATATACTGTGCCTAACATGAAGAAATGATTTAAATATCATAATCCATTTTTGCCATTGTCTAATGTCCTAGTCCATTGTTGCTTTTTTTAGTTCCACAAAACTGTACACTGTCATTTTATTTGTCCTAGTGATATTTTCAGTTTTTATTTTTGGCTCATTTCAGGATTGATCCATGACTCATTGACTTTTTTTTTTTTTTTTTAAACCTCATCTTGTGTCTTAGTGTCACAGAAGAGAGGCATGGACCAGGCAGTTAGGATTAAGTGACTTGTTCAGGGTCACATAGCTAGGAAGTGTTTGAAGCCAGATTTAAACCCAGGTCTTCCCAACTCCATACCTGTTGTTCTATCCACTATGCTGCCTAGCATCCCCCACCCATTGACTTTTTTTTCCCCTTTAAAACCTTACCTTCCATGATACATGTAAAACCCAGTGAAATTGCTTGTTGGCTATTGGGGGGGGGGTAGGAGAAAGGGAGGGAAAGAACATGAATCATGTAACCATGGAAAAATATTCTAAATTAATTAAATAAAAATTTTCAAATAAAAAACCAAATAATACCTTACCTTCCATCTTAGAATCAATACCGTGTAGTGGTTCTAAGGCAGAAGAGTGGTAAAGGTTAGGCAATGGAGATTAAGTGACTTGCCCAGAGTCACACAGCCAGGACGTGTCTGAGGCCAGATTTGAACCCAGGACCTCTTGTCTCTAGGCCTGGCTCTCAGTGCACTGAGCCATCTACCTGTCTTCCACCCACTGACTCTTTTTTTTTCTTTTCTTTTCTTTTCTTTTTTTTTTTTTTTTTATATTTTTAAACCCTTAACTTCTGTGTATTAGTTCCTTGGTGGAAGAGTGGTAAGGGTAGGCCATGGGGGTCAAGTGACTTGCCCAGGGTCACACAACTGGGAAGTGTCTGAGGCCAGATTTGAACCAGGGACCTCCCGTCTCTAGGCCTGGCTCTCAATCCACTGAGCTACCCAGCTGCCCCTCACCCACTGACTCTTAACCTCATTGGAGTTGTCTTAAACTGATATCATTTGAGAAGAACTGTACTAAATGTAACCTTGCTCATCCAGGAGGCCAACTCACCTAGATACAATACTTCTTTATGCTTGTTTTACTAGAGAAGGTAGTAAGAACTGAGGAAGCATAAAACAGTCTTATTATTAGAAGTATCTAAGAGCTAGTTACCCAGGAAAATCTGGGGAAATCCCCTGCCTAGGATTGCACAAACCAGAATCTGATTAGCAAAGTGCTGTTATGACTGCTTGTTCAATGCAGTTATTATGACCTTCCTGTTTATTATTATACCAACTAGGGTGAAGCCTTAGCATCTTTTTTTTAAGACGACCCCCAAATGAAGGTTCCAGTTCAGAAAGACAAAATGATGGCTTATTGACAGTCAAGAGGTCTGGCCATTGTTTTGAAGGACCCAAGTCTTAGAAGGTACATGAAGTGACATTCTGAATGAGAGTCAATCTGAGTGATTTGTAGGAGACCCAAGAAAAGAATTTGGTCTTTTTTTTTCCTGAGAGAAATAAGTGACCATGTATGGCAGCATTTTAGATGGGACTTTGTAGATAAGGTTATATTTAAATGCCTTTTTGTCTTCTGTGTACTCAGAAAACCAAAGAGAGATCTAGTGCAGGAACAAGGTGATTGTGTTTTTAAATTGACAGTATTCTTTTGGGTGTTGGTATCTTCTCTAACCTGCATCACGTTTCTCCATGTCTGTAGGATTTCTGTAAAAGTTTTATGAATCTCTTTGTTTAGACTTATTGTCTTTGTAGCAAAAATGAGCTTTGGTCAGTGAGTGATACTTTACAGCGACTGAAATGGGTGAAAGCAGCCTCAATTATTGAGAGACATTTAACATTTCTGAGAAGCTGAAGGTTACCCTGATATGGACCTGCCATCATTTTACGGGAAGCATTTTATAGAAGTTCTAGTAAAGTGGCAGTCACTAGGAAGTTGGCAAGGAGAGAGCTACCTGGTTGCCTGGTACCAATGGAACTGATTTCCTTTTCTCCCTGCCCCTTTGAGCATCTTGTAAGAACCAAAGGGGAATTTGAGGGAGCCTCGTCTGTTTCCAAATTAAGCTTTGTTGCTGGGAATTAAGACCCATGCACTGAGGCAGCCAGCCCTTACCCAGGCCCCCACACACATCCTGTTGCAGCAAAGCTTGGGGAAAAGTGAGAAGTTACACTGCCCCAGCGTGTGAACTGGGAACCTACTGGTTGGGTTCTAGCTAAGCCTGAATGCCACAGAAACCAGCTGGCTGGGGCAGAGCCTTGCCCGCTCTCACGGAATGTTCCCTCTCTCTGTTTCCCAACTTGCTTTTTGCCTGAAAGATAGGGCAGAGAGGGAGCACTGTCTTGTTGTCACATGTGGCACCCCTCCCATGCCATCCAGAGTGTACTGCGATTCCCAGAATATTTCCTGAGAGTTTTACCTTAAAATTGTGTTGCAATCAGAGAATATTGAGTGCCACGTTTGCATCTTTCCTGGCCTGGGACCTATATCTCTCTGCAAGGTTGTACTTACTGCTCCTTCCTTTAGCATCTTGAACCCACTGTGCAGACAGTATCTGGGCTTAGCTGATAGTCCCCTACTCTGAATCATGTCTTTAAATACTTAAGAAATATAGTGATCAAAAGGTTTAGATTTTAGAATTAGATTTAGAACTGAAGAAGATTTTAGAAGCCATGTAGCTCTACCCATTCATCCTTCAGGGGAGCTAAATGAGGCTCCAAGGACAGCAGTGACTGCCTGGATGGAGAACATGGGAATGCCTGTAGAGCTTTCTCATGACTGAGCCTGGGTCAGAGGAAGTAGGGGATGACCAGCAAACACAGCTTTGGTAGGCAGAGGGAGCTAAGAGCAGACGGCCTGCATTGATGCTTTCATCAATTGAACTTATTTGGGACTTGCCTTCTTCAGCCACCCTTCTCAGGTGGCATGCTTCTTTGAGCCCCTCTGGAGTACTGTAAAATGTTACTTGCTTGGCTTGTGCATTTGAGCTATTGTTTTTCTGCTGAAAAAAGAAGACTGCCTTTTGTGAAAGGTGCCGCTCACCCAAAGAAAATGCAAGACAAAGGCTTGTTGTGGGACTGGCACAACCCCTGTGTGCTTCTCACTCGGGTGAGCTAGCATCTGTCCAGCCTTTGCCTTGGCCCTTGGGCATTCTTGCTTAGGCTCACAAACTGGCCTCCATTGGTGGAGGGACATGGAGGTGAGGGAGAGGAAGCTTTTAGAGCTGTTCATGTCATACTCTTTTGTGTCATACTCTTTCAGGTGGAGAATTTCTGGATTGTTAGCCTTGGGAAATCTCTACTGGTGCCCTAAGCACTCCTTTCCTTGGAAGAGAGTTAGCATTAGTTTCATTTGTGCCACTCTCTCCTAGAAAGCCATCATTCTTTCAGTGTTCTTTATGCTTTATGAATTAATGCCCCTTATTTTTAGAGGGAAGCTAGGTGATACAGCGCATAGACTATGGGCCTGAGGTCAGGAAGACTCATCTTCCCAAGTTCAAATCTGGCCTCAGACACTTATTAACTTTGTGACCCTGAGCAAGTCACTTCATCCTGTTTGCTTCAGTTTTTTCATCTGTAAAATGAGCTGGAGGAGAAAACCAGAAAACCGCAAATGGGATCACAAAGAGTTTGACACAACTGAAACAACCGGTGTTTATTGAGCATCGACTATGTACCAAACTCTGTGCTTGGCACAGGGATACAGAGACAAAAAACAAAACAGCCCCTGCCTTCAAAGAGCTTGGAAGGAAATAACATGCCCACAGATAAGGCTACAAATATATACAAAGAGTATGTGTGTGTGACACACCCAAAATAAGGACAGAATAATTTTCATGGAAAAAAGGCACTGACAACCAGGAAGATCAGGAAAAGCCTCTGAATAAGGTGGCACTAGAACTGGCCCTTGAAGGAATTGTGGGAATATATTGTGAGAATGGATTCTAGCCTGTGCCAAGTCTGAAGGTCTAGATGGATGTCAGGTCCAGGTAATAAACAGTATCAGCTGGCCTGGCTGGGCTCCAGTGGAGGGGAGAGAAGTACATGACTAGTTTGGAAAGAGAATCTGGAGCCAGATAGTAAAGGGCTTTAGGCCCTCAAGGAGTTTAATCTTAGAAGCAACAGGGAGCCATTGAAACTTGTTGAGCAGGAGAGCAAATTCAGTTCAGTGCCCCGATTTTAGCTCAGAAAGTCCTCCATCTGTAATGTGGGTCATCTTGGGAGTCTGTGAAAAACTCTTCACATTTACACAGTGAGCTGGAGCCTGTATCCTGTGTCAGACTCTCAGGATCTTCTGGAAATGCTCATAGGTCAATGGGCTGGGAAATTGTTCTTGAAAGTCTTTTCTTCCCTCCTTAGGAGGTGGTTTATATGTAAGCTCCTATTTCCATAAGTCTTTAGGATGTTGTATGGTTTAAATGACTTATTGGAGAAGGTCAAGACCAGGCCTGGGTTTTCTTTTTCCATCTTTCTCTTTTTGTGGAGTTTATCAATAGTGTATGTGAGAGAGGTGATAGTCTCTTTGTGGGGAGCAGGCTTTCAGGAGGTGTGTATGGTTTTGCTGTTCTGGAGAGTTGCTGCCCATGGTGAGCTTCTTTTTTTTTTTTTTTGTCTGCCTTTCTGTAAGCTGGCAATGTGTTTCAGAATACATCAGCCCAACCTGCAAACTTACTACCCTCTCTGTGACCTCGGTCACCAAACCACTTTGGGACTTTATTTTTACTCCAGCCGTTTCGTTTCGAGATGCGAGGTTGGTTTCTTCTAACAGAGAAAACTTCTGGGGGTGGGGGTGGAGAACAAGAGTGCCAGGGTGCAGTTGAAGCGGGTTAAACACCAAAACCACATTTTTAGCCTCTTTGGCCTGAGACGTGACAGGAGCCATGCTGCAAATTCTGGCTCCCACTCTCTGAAAATCCTCTGTTGCTTTTTTGTTTGTGTTTGTTAGAAAAGCAAAACCTGCAAGGGAGGGGCAAAGAGCCCTTTTCCATCCTGCCTGAGCTAGCAGCTTGCCCTAAAAAAGGAAGTCTTCTTCAAATCCAGTATTTCCCAGACGAAGCTTGTCGTCTTAACTTTGGTCTTCCCCAGGGTGCTTCTGAGAACAGTCACAACTCACCAAGTCTCAGGAAACCTGATTACCAACATATCCTGTTCGCGTGCGTGTGTGTATATGCTATGTTACCCACAGACTGCTTTCCACCCCATGTGACCTTTGGTTACCACCCGGAAAGTGAGGGCCCAGATACCAGTCAGAATTTCCAGACTTCAGTTTAGTTCAGACATTCTAGAAAATACAACAGTAGTAGTTTAAAGTGCTTTGGGGTAGAAGAAATGGGAAATGAGGAATGAGGTGCCCAGAAGAGGTGAGTGAAAGGTTAAAGTTTGTCCTCTCTAATAACACACTGGCTGAAAATTAATTTTTAGGAGCAGTCTAGAAGCTCCTGGAAAGAATGAAAAGATGCCGTATGTGCCATGATCCTCAGATTTTAAGATAGAATTCCTAAAGTCTTTGATCCTTTAAAAGAATTCTCTTTACATAATTAGAGTTGCATTTCACTGAAAAACTCACTCTTCCCAAATGGCTTTTCTTCATACATACCTTTTCCACTCTTTCGAAAGGCATTACACCTTGGAGTGAAGAGAGGGGGAAAGAGACCCCAAGGGCCGTTGAGGCCAAGGCTATTTCACAGAGGAGCAGACAAAGGCCTAAAGGGGAAAATGATTGGATGGAGGCATACAGGTAATCTGGATCTAAACTCTTTTTTGAGTTGTTTGATTCCAGATTCAGCACTCCTTCTGTGACGTGGAATCTTTGTATTGTTGTTATTGGGATTTTTTAGCTTCTGTCATAGAGAGGTTACTCAGATGGTAGAGTAAAAACAGTCGTTACCAAAACAATCCCTGCTGTTATCCTCCCCTTTCCAGCAGTCATCCCCAGGAGCATCCTGTCTGCAGAGAGAGTGATCTCAGACTTAAAGCATGAAGGTAGGTAGTTAAGCATGTGGAGGATGAGGGCTACTCCTGGCTCCAAGAAGCCTTTTCTCCCTTCTCGTGAAGTTCTCTATAGATACATACTTATTCTGGCCTCTGAGTGTCAGGGCCTTTCTAGAGTCTGAGACGGGTCTTTCCCTCTGCGGAGACTACTGTAGCCCTTGAAGCTGCCTCAGGTGACTGACTGACCATCTTTCCATATCTCTGCAATAAGCCTCTGTCATTGGCAGCTGCCACAGATGCCACTTAACAGTGAGAACTTCGTTGCCTCTGGCATCTCTCCTAGTCATTGGGGCAGCACCTCCTTCTTGGAAATACTCATTTCCTTAAGATCAGGAAAGTGTAAACACAAGAAACAGGCACCATGTATAGATGCAGACACATGGTAGCTAGCTACAGTTCTTCACTGCCAGGAAGAAGAATTAAAAGGGCCACTGCACTGAGACTTTCCAAGCTAAAGTGGGAAGCACTTAGCTGCTGAGTTGGGGTTTTGCATAAGTAGGGACTTTAAACATTCTTAACTCTATCCATGTCCTGACCTGTTATGCACTGCCCAAAGTTATTTAAAGAGTGACATCTTGTCAGAACTTAGGTTGAATCTGCAGCTAATCTAGGGAGAAGAGCAGCAGATCATCTTTGATGGGCTGATATATTCTCCTTACTAATATTCTATTTTAAATTTTTTTTAAACCCTCACCTTCCGTCTTGGAGTCAATACTGTGTATTGGCTCCAAGGAAGAAGAGTGGTAAGGGTAGGCAATGGGGGTCAAATGACTTGCCCAGGGTCATACAGCTGGGAAGTGTCTGAGGTCAAATTTGAACCCAGGACCTCATGTCTCTGGGCCTGACTCTCAATCCACTGAGCTACCCCCTCTATTTTAAATTTTGCATTAATATTCACTAAGGGAGATACTGACCTGTAGTATTTTTCTGTGTTTTGACTCTCCCTGGTTTAAGTATCAAGACCGTATTTGTAACATAGGAAGAGTGGGAGAATATAGCCTACTGTATTCCCTCCTCTTTTCCCTCCCAGAGAGCTTAAAACAATGAATAAAAAAATTCAGCAAAACGAACCCAATATATCAACAAAGTCTGATATACTAAAGACCAGGAAACAAGGCAGATGACTACTGATGAAAAGTGGTTAAACAAATTTAGGTATCTGAACGTAATGGGATTTTACTACCACAGAAGAGATGATGGAAGACACGGGTGGCTCTAGAGATGCATGGGAAGAACCAACAGACTCGTGCAGAACGTGAGCAGCACCACAGAGAATACCTCCATGGGGGCTGCCACCCCAATGCCCAAGGGAAGCACCACAACCGAATGGCAGAGATGGATGTGGAACCCTGCCTGTGATGCCCTTTCCGACTTCAAAGACTTCAAATTTTTAACTGGAAGAGCTGTTGATTCCATAACCAAGAGGTTTTGATTTTTCACTGCTCTGGATGTGGCGGTCTTAAGACAGAACATGGAAGTGATGTAGAAGATGCAAAGAGGATGAGACATTTGTGTCCTGGGCCTGCTTGCCCTTTTTTTCACAGACAGACGTACTCTCCAAGCTTGATCTGGTGATATTCAATAACATCATTAGTGGGTTAAAACGGAAACCTACAAGAAACCCAAGGAGACTTGGTTGTAATGTTGTTTGGATCATCTATTTTTATAATGATTTTAATTACATCTTAATTTTTTCTACGAAAATCCATCTTTTCTTCCACCTTTTCATTGAGAAACAAATTCCCTCTCTGGCCGTATCCCTCCAAAATAGATCTCAATCTGTACTCCGAACCCATTACCTCTCTACTAGGAAATGAAGGAGCATGTTTCATCGTAAGTCCTCTGGAATCAGAGTTCTAAAGCCTTTCAAAGTTGTCCATCTTCTCCTGGTACTCTCATTTCACACTGCATTCATTCATACAAGTTTTCTCAGATTTCTGCTAAAACTGACCTTATCTTTTCTTGCATCATCACAATAGTATTCCATCATAATTCACGTACCACAACTTGTTCGGCCATTCTCCAATCGATGAGCATTCCCTCAGTTTCCAATTCTTTGCCACCACAAAAACAGCCGCTACAAAACTCTTGAACTTTGTAAAAACTCTAAGACAGAAGGGCAAGGGCTAGGCAGACAATGTTAATGATTTATTTGGCCAAGGCTACACAGCTAAAAAGTGTCTGAGGCCAGATTTGAACCCAGGTCCTGATTTCAGGCCAAACACTTTTATCTACTGTGCTACCTAGCTGCATTTATAAATATTTTTGTGCCTATGGGTCCTTTGTTTTGATTTCTTTGGAGTATAGACCTAATATTGGAATTGCTGGGACAAAGGGTATGCACAGCTTACTCTTGTAGCATAGTTCAGGTTGCTTTCCAGAATGGCTAAACCAATAAAATTGTTCTAATGGAACACTCTCCTTATCTTTTCTTCTCCTTTTTCTCACTCCTTTGGCTAATCATTTTATTTTATTATGTTTCTATGGATCCAGTTAAATATATAAGCATAATTATATGCCATATTGTTTTCTTGCTCTAAAGGAAGAGACCACCATTTTCTGTCCTGAAAAACCATTTCCCCCATTCAAAAATAGTTGGTGTTGAGACATCATTCCAGAGGCAGCTAGGTGGCTAAGTGGATAGAGAGCCAGGCCTAGAGATGGGAGGTCCTGAGTTCAAATATGATCCCAGACACTATCTAGCTTTGTGACCCTGGGCAAGTCACTTAATCTCCTTGCCTAGCCCTTACACAGTATTAATTCTTAGAGAGGTGGGGGGAGGGAGAGAAGGAGAGAGAGAGAGAGAGAGAGAGAGAGAGAGAGAGAGAGAGAAAGTAAGTCATTCCAGGGGTGGAGCTAATGCCCAACTTGAAGCTGAAGCTGCCCTGCAAAGGGCATGCTTGGCCTTAGCCTGACCTGGCTGCATGTACAGGGACTCAAAGTGAATCCCTTAAGTATTTCCCATAATGAGCTTTTCCTTTTATAATTTTGAGTCAATCAAAGGCCATTTCTTCCCTCAGTGTATGAAGAAGGTCTTTGGGCCAAACCCAATTTTCTCCAGAGTGAGTTATGCTCCATGCAGTCCTCTTTGGCAGCAAACTGGACCCTTGCCTTTTGCACACAGTGGGGTTTTAGTTGTGGTAATGAAGAATTTTAAAAATGTGTTTTGAGTAAGAGATGAACGATTGAGGGATGACACCCTCTGCTCCTTTGTATTTCTGGGGCATTTATTTCCTTGGCAAGGATGCTGTTACCTTGGCCTAGCTAATGGAATTTCTGTTCTTGGGATCTGATTTGTGCCACAGTTCTCTGAACAACTAGAAACTTTTATTTATGAAGCAAGCTATGTTAAAATGTTGATGTCTCTACGGAGGAGTTTCTTTGGCAGCTTTTCCAACATGAACTCCATGGGATTGTCTTTGAAATTTTTATGTATGTTAAAATATTTTTAAGTGAAAAAATTACACAAGGTTAAGTTAAACATTACTAGTTGTATGTGATGACTACTATGGTCCTCTGAAGTGATGTAATTTGGTGATTTAAGTAGAAATCAGGGGTTCAGAACTCTTGGTTATATGCCTTGTTTTCATCTTAAAGCAGATAAAGACTGCTTGCCTTGTGTTCCCCAGCTACAAAATGAGGATGGGCAAATGGAAAGTGGTATCTGAAGGGACTACTGCTTAGTGCTTTAGCTCTTATCCATTTCTGTTTAAATGTGATAGTGTTCAAACAAGGAGCAAAGGTCTCTTTGGGTCCCAAAGAAGAAAGGTGGTAATGAGATAGTTATAGGTTTTTGTTTATTTCTCTTCTTTTCTTTATCTTTTAATTGTAGTTTTTCAATGTGACTTAATGCTCATCCTATCCCATCATGAGCCATTGGAAGGAAGGAAATTAGGAAATAGGCTTTCTTGGGGCACAACTAGGTAAGACAGTGGATAGAACACCAGCCCTAGAGTCAGGAGGTTCTTGGTTCAAATCTGGCCTCAGACACTTCCTAGCTGTGTGACCCTGGGCAAGTCACTTAACACTTTGCCTAGCCCATACCACTCTTCTGTCTTAGAATTGATATTGAGACAAAAGGTAAGGGTTTGTTGTTGTTATTGTTTTAATTAGGAAATAGGGTTTCTTGGACTTTCTCTGTTAAGTTCTCAGGATTTGTTGAGTTTCTTAGTCCTTTTAAGATATTTGTTTGCTCTTGGGTAATTATATGGAAGGATAGTCGGAGTGGTTTAAGCTTTTGCTGCTCCTAAGCCACCATCTTGATTCTGTCCCTTTTGGGTAATTATAATGATGAAGTTTCACCCTGAAAAAGAGATGGAAAAAAATGTACCTCCTTTTCTCTCTCCTTTCAGAGGTAGAGGACGGTATCAGATTCAGTTGCTGTATGTGTTAGTTTTACTGAACTGCTTTTTTCCCCTCCTTCCTTGTTGTAAATGCAAGGGATGTGTTTGGAAATAAAGGTGATGGAAAAAATGGGACAAAGAGGCTCATTTCCCTTCCTGAGACAGTGACAGGTAGTCCAGAAGGAGTGCCCAGAGAATAGGGTGAGGAGGACTTGGCCAGGGAATGGATTTTGTAGGAGGGAGAGGGAAAAAGATTCCAGCAGTAGTCCAGAGTAAGAAGTCAGATAATTCGAATGTGCTTGCTATATCTTGTAATCCTGTGCTCAAGCTATCGCTAGAGAAGAAGGCCTGGCCTAGAGCCCAAAGGAGTCGCCCTGTGGCTCCGGCCACTGAAGTACCCAAGGCCCATACCTGAGCTGCTGGGGCGCTTGTGTGGCTCCATTCAAGACTGTTGAGTCTGAACCAACAGCTGTTTACAAAAAATACAAACAAGGACACCCCAAAGAAGCAGAAGCTATTCCTGTCTTCAGGTTGGAGACACCGTGTGGTTTCTGCTGGACCCCACTGGCTCGAAATCCCACAGAGAGATGCGTCCAGGGCACACTGGCCATTGGAGCCCTGCTAGGCCTCTGCTGTGGCTGCCCTGGAAGCAGGCTCTGCTTTCCCTGATAAAGAACAGACACAGAGGTTCCCATCCAACCCTGAAGTCACCATTTTTAACGTGAAACAGTTTTCCTGTGAGTTGATGAGCCAGAATTGTTCCCTTATTTGGTGCCTTGCTTAAGCAGAGGCCCGTCTGATTGGGGTGCTGGACCTCTCCCTACACACTGGCAGTGCGTCCGTGGGGTGTTCCATGGCCCAGGGCACAGTGGGAGAGTCTTCGGCGTGCTGCTGTGTCCACAGAAGTCTCAGATGCCGCTCACTTTCTTGAGAGGCCCTGTCGATGCTACGTGGTGGGGGTTGGAGGTGGGCATGGTGTCTCTTTTTCTGGACCATATAGATCCCCTTAGAGTCAAAGCCGTGCGTGTGTCCACTGCCCCGTGTCTCCTGAGGCCTTTCCTTTATTCCACTGTTTGCTGGGTATCTCTTGAGAGAAGGTGCTGGTGGCCAGGACAGCCCTGCCAGGAACCATGTATTCCTCGTTCTTGGTCTCTTTTCCCCTGCTGGCTCACACCAGAGCAAGTATGGGTTCAGTCCCGTATTGGCCAGGCTCCATTGGCTTGAACAAGGCCGGCTGAGGGTGTCCTTGGCCAGAGACTGCCCCCTTGGGCTCAACTGGTCACTGCTCAGTGACTGGCCGCTGAGATGCCATTTGTAATCATGTCACTTGGAGTCCTCCAGTGCTTCCCCTTCTGTTCCATTGGAGAATGCAGTGTTTGAGGTCTTCCCCTGAGCTGCATCCAAGAAATGGGTTTAAGCCTTTGTCTTAGACTTGAGGCAGGAATCTTGGGTTGTCGTCTTCCTCCTCGAAGCTTAGTGAGATAACGATAGCCAATACTGATCTAGCACTGTAGGGTCTGCCAAATACTTTATGTAGATTATCTTATTTGAACCCTAGAATAAATCATTCCCTGAGGGATCTAGTGCCAGTCAGTACCCTCACCGGAGGATCTGTGTTTGGGAGCAGCTTCCTCTCTCTGAAAGGAACACTCAGTGCTCACAGGGAGATGGGAAGGTGGCTGGCTGCCACAGCCCTGCCACAGCCCCAGAGTCTGAGAGCGGCTAGGCTTGTCTCATCCCATGTCCCTCTGGGTCTCCTTGTCCTTGTCTTTCCTAGGGTGGCTGAGAGAAGTTTGGGACCTAATAGAAGGTGTGGCAACGCCAAGGTCTGAGTTCTGGGTGCTTCTATAGGCAATTCTCTGGCCCAAGGCTGACAACTGTTGTTGAAGACGCGTAGCATGATATATACCATGTTCTGGGAATTATTTGTGTCTGGAACAAAAAACTTTCTTCCGTCATTGAGCAGCCAGGTGACGCAAGAGTGGGAAGAGCACTGGGCCTCAGACACTTAACAGCTGTGGTAGTCTGTTTCCTCAGTTGTAAAATGGGGATAATAATAATCTCTCAGAATGCTTGCGAAGATATGAAGATAAGAAATGAGGTGCTATTTGTAAATACTTAAAATAGTTCTTGGCACATGGTGTAAGTCTGCAATGGCAAGCCTATGGCACGCATGCCAAAGATGGCATGCAGAGACCTCTCTGTGGATAGACGCGCCATCCTGAGCCATTAGTTACTAGAAAGGAAGAGGGACCCTGGCAGAGCTGCTCCCTTCCCCCTCTCTACTGCGCCTTGCCGGCCCCACCCCCGTCTGGGTGGCTGGGGGTGGGGCACGTGGGCTCTAAAAGGTTCACCATCACCGGTTAGACCCTCGGTAAATGCCTGTTTCTTCCCTTCCTCCCATGCTTCCCCTGGACCGAGAGGGAGGGCGATGAACTAGGAAGAGGGCCTCTGAGGGGCTCCTCCTGACCGCACTGCTGCGACCAGGCCTCCAAAATAGGAAACAGAACCAGGAGGATGTCGTTAGTGGGCTAAAAAGGAAATCACCTCCCATCTGAGAGGAGCAGGCTCAGGGCCCAGGACTCTCCCTCGTGCTGTCCCAGCGGCCCGGCGACACACCGTTCTTCGGGCAGATGGGCAGGAGAGTTCCCAGGGATCGGGTGGTGAAGTGAGTCAGAAGTGAGAGTCATTCCGAGAGCAGCCCAGTCAGAGCAGGCAGGGCTGCCCTCTGGGTGAACTCTGGCTTTCTGTTTGCCTTCAAGCGCCGAGCTCTCCAGACCGGAGCCCGAGCCCTTCCCTCCCGAACTACTGCTAGGATTGGGGCAGGTGGGCCGACCCTGGAAATGGGCAGCCTTGGGAGCAAGCAGCTCCGGCCGGCCCTTTGGCGTCCGAGCGGCCCCTCAGGAGGGGGCGAGGTGGTCACCCTCTGAGCCGGAGGGACAGCCTTCGAGGAGAGGCCCGGCGCTTTGCCCCCTGTAGACGGTGAACATCTAAAACTTCAGCCTAATCCGGTGGGCCTGCTCATCCGACACATGCCACCAGGCAGGCTCTAGTATGTCTTCTGATTCTAGAGCAGGTCCAAGACGGAGAAATCCAGGCCTCCTAACTTGCAACGTAGCCGTTCTTTCCACTACATTTTACTCCTCTCCCCAAAGGATGGAATACCTTATGAATTTGTTGTGTCTCTTAAGGATGGGTTTATTATGCCAGGCAACCTTCAATCTGTGAGCTGCCAGTATCTCCCTGAGACACCCCCCGGCACCCGAATTCTGCTCTTGTGACTACTGATTTGATATTTAGGCCAATTTCTTTCTGGTTTGGCCGAGTTAATAAAGTCATAGGAAGTAAATCCAGAATTTATACAAGACTTGCAGCTGCTGTGGCTCGGGAAGGAGCACACTGTACATCAAAACACATGGTTCAGGGGCAGCTGGGTAGCTCAGTGGATTGAGAGCCAGGCCTAGAGACGGGAGGTCCTAGGTTCAGATCTGGCCTCAGACACTTCTCAGCTGTGTGACCCTGGGCAAGTCACTTGACCCCCATTGCCTACCCTTACCACTCTTCCACCTATAAGTCAATGCACAGAAGTTAAGGGTTTAAAATTTAAAAAAAACAAAAAAAAAACACATGGTTCAGGTCATCTCCATTAGATCTATACATGCTTAAAAATTTTTTTTAAATTTCTTGGTAAATATCTTTTATAAGGTAGTGTATATACATATATAATTATATGCATACCTATCATATATATATATACACATATATGTATTATGGCACTTTGATTTCTTGGTCATCATTCATGCTTAATTACAAGTCATTTGAGCTTTCCTCTCATCTTGGGCAATTCTTGTGAAAAACCAGAAGTTGACAGATCACTAGTTTCTTTGTGCCCCATTGAGCAAAGCAGAAGAGTTTGTGCTGATTGTGAATTCACCAGTTTATTGGACATTCATCAGAATGACCAGTTAGTCTGTGAATTATGAGAGAAGCCATGTAAAAATGGGTATTTACAGAATCACTATTAAGGCCTGGTTGTATTTATGCTGGTCTCCCACCCAGAGGTACCTTTTTTCCTTTCTTAGCCTAACTTTAGACTTTCCACCCTTTCCATAACCTCTTCTTCTCTCAACTGAAAGTAGATGCACACCCCCAGACCCTCTACCCAGCGAGTAGGTCAGAGAAGGTTGAGGAACCTGCCTTACAGGTTTGGTTTCCATATCTTGACTAATATAGCTTCACAGATGAGGAGACTCAATAAATATTGTGACTTTGAAATACATGGACTGTGCTGACCCTTTGCTCAGAATCTCTTAAGGTCTGTTGTGACACAAAGAGTTTTGACAGATCTTCAGGGCTCTTAAGAATGTCTGGCCAGTGCCCTGGAGACTGAACTCACATTGGTGGCCTCATACCTACAAAGTTGAAGGCCCTGAATTTTGTTTGCCAGTGTGCTCCACACAGATGAGAAAGTTCAAATTTGGCTGAGAGATCAATGAAAGAGTGGTTGTTGGTTACCAGGGGACTTTAGGCTGCCTTTTTAAATACTCCCAGAGTAACTTGAAAGTTGTGAAAATTCATAGAAGATCCTTCTAGAAGTTAGAAGGGTCTTCAGAGGTAGTCTCAGCCAACTAGTTCTCATTTTGTGGGAGGGGAAACTAAGGCCAGTGAGGGAAAATGATTTGCATTTGGTGAATCATCCAGGTAGTAAGGAGCAGACGTAGATTCAAACCCAGGTCTTTGGGTTCTAAAACCAGTGCTCTTTCCCCTATCCCACACTGCCTTTCTTCAGGATTGCTTTCTTTGGTTAGGTATAAGAAATTGTACCTGTAATATAATAAAGGAAGGGTAGCATGTTGTAGGTAGAAAGCTGACCTCTGAGTCAAGAAGACCTGAATTCAGGTCTCCCTGCTCTTGACTTTGTGACCAAACACCCACCCCTTCATTGCCCCACAGAACACTCTTTAAAATCCAGAATAGTTGCTGAATTGGTAAAGGAAGTGTCCTCACCAGGAGCTTGTTAAACCAGTGTGATCATAAATATAGACCCCAGAAAAGTGCCTTAGACTCCTTACTTGCTGAATTACTTCCTTTCCCCTGAAATATAACCGTATCATCACTAGCTCTCTGCAGCTTGTTTCTCCCAGGCTTTGCCTAGGCAGCTGTAACCCCAGCCCTCTGCACTCATGCAGCAGATCTGTTTCTTAATCTAGGGTCTTTTTGTCCTCCTAACCCTTTGACGCAGGGAAAACTAGTCACATTCTCCGTTTATGGATGAGAAACTGAGAAAGTGGTTTGGTGATATTCTGTAAGTCACACAGCTTGTTTGTGGCAGACTTGGAACTTGAACCCAGGTTTCCTATCCCATGTTCTTCTCTGTAAACCAGACATGATAAGGATGGCAAAGAAAAGGTTCCCCTCTTGAGAGGGATCAGATTCATTGTGTCCCAGCAGATTTATGGAGATGATAAGAAACAGTGCTTTAACATTTGTAAAGCCCATTACAGACAGTCTTAGTGGACAATACAGTTACTTGAAAGTGATTACTATAGGTATTGACCCATTTTATAGATGAACAAATTAAACTTTAGACAGGTTGTTTGTCCTTGATCCTAAAACTGGTATCCAACCTAGGTTTTTGGACCCAGACCAGTGATTCCCAAAATGGGTGTCACTGTCCCCTGGTGGGTGCTGCAGCGATCTAAGGGGGCGGTGATGGCCACAGGCGCATTTATCTTTCCTATTAATTGCTATTAAAATTTAAAAAATTAATTTCCAGGGGGCTGAGTAATATTTTTTCTAGAAAGGGGGCGGTAGGCCAAAAAAGTTTGGGAACCACTGACTCAGACATTCATACCTTCTACTGCTTTGCCTCTGGTACTATGGTCCTTAGAAATACTCCACTGGCCTGTTTGAATTCATATCAGCTGTTAGAAATAGAAAAGCTTCATAGGAAAGATCTGAAGGCACAGAATCTGTCCATATGAGGAGTGCTTTAATGTGATCCCAGTTGTTCTGGAGTTCAGAACTGGAAGAGAATAATAAGACCCAGCTTGTGTCAGTGGGGAAATTGTGTCTTAAAGACACTCAGAAATAAGGCCAGAGACCCATTCCTCTGGAGGATTCCTTTCCCACAAATTCTGTCTGCCTCAGAGTCAGCTGATTGCAGTTGGTGAACTAGCTCTGCCTAGTCCTCAGCTGTCTGCATCAGCCACCTGTATTACCCCCCTCCCCTTCTTCTCCTCTCACCCCCAGGGCCCTTGAACTACTCTTCATTGCTGCTTAGAGTAACTGGGGTAGGCTGCAGAGATGACCTCCGTTCTCCCCTCTCTTGGTGTCAGGCTAGGTCTACATAGCAGGTCCTGTGACCGTTCCTAACAAGGATTTCTTGGGAGCACAAGTAAACCCACATTATCAGAGGGGTCTTAGTTGTGGCCTCTGGGTCATAGGCATATTCCACAAATGGCCATAAGCTTTAGTAGTCCTCCTGGAATATGACATGTCACCCTTCTTCAGTTAATAGTCAAAGCATTAGGAAGGAGCCCTGCTTGGCACAGGCTTTAAGAGGGTCCTTTCCCCCGGTCTGCCTCTTGTTTAGGTAGTTGATATTCCTCAGATTCTGCTATCTCCTGTGACTGTTCTTCCTCTCCCAAAACTGTTCTCATATAACCTTCTTTTCTCTGAGTTTCAAATGGATACCATGTTAGCTGTGGAAACTTTTTCAGAATTGGTAGACTCAAATGAGAAGATATATGTAAAGTGCTTTGTAAACCTTTAAAACACTACATATATAAGTGGAAATTATTATTATTATTGGCTGAAACTGAATGCTTCTGCTTTTATAGAAAGAAGAGAAAACGTCTCAGAAGTAGAGTGCGCTCTTAGGCTTGGACTATCCAAATGGCAGAACTGAGTATCTACCTCTTTGTGGGTGAAAAGGCTCCCACCTAACCTCCCAAAACCTCCCCCTCCCCCAAAAAAAGAACAAGAAAAAATCTCGTCGTACAGCTCAGGACCTTTATCCCTGGCAATTTTCTGTTTGTTTTCCTCCCTGCACCTGGGGTCAGCTGCCGCCAGAGGGTGCTGCCGTCTCATTCAGCCGTCGGCACCTTTGGCTCGCCGGGGCTGCAGCTGTTGGGCATGTGCCTTGGATCTGTGTGAGAGTTTGGGCATGTCCGTTTGGTTCCCATCCCTAGTGCCCACCCCTCACACCCTGGCCAGGTTATTGTGTCACTTGGGACTCTGTTCAGTAACAGGAAACTGGGGAGAATTTAATTGTTTTCTCCTCTCTCTTTTTCCCATGCAGCTGAATAAAAGGTTCATCCTCAGTTTTCTCCATGCCCATGGGAAGCTGTTTACCCGGATTGGGTAAGTGTGCAGGATGTTTATTTTATTTTCCTACATTACAAGTCTTTTTGGAATTTAATATTGTTAGCAACTAGACTCTGTTTGTAACTGAGGGCACAGGGTGTGAATTCTTCGAGGCCCCCACCTTCTGCCTGTCTCCTGCTGGGCTGCTGAAGTGAGGGAAGTGTTCCTGAGCTCTCCTCTTCATCTCTGTCCTCCTCCTCCTTTCCCAGATGTCTTCCCCCTAGGCTGTCTGTCTTTCCTCCCTGACCTCTCCCTACCTCCTGCTCCTCCTTCACCCTCTGTTCTTCTCCTCTCTCCACTGTCTTCCTGTTCATTCTGTGCACGTGCTCAGCTCCAGTGAGAACTGTCAGGCTTTCGTGCTGAGTCCCCAGCTGCTGTTGCCAGGGGTCCTCCTTGGGGAGAAAACTGGTCACTGGTTTTCTCTCAAAGAGAACATTGACATTTCCTTTGCTCCATGTCCCTCTGACCCATGGCCCCTCACCCTTTGGTCGCCTTTCTGCACCGCTGCTGCTATTCGCTCAGTGGTTTCCCAGTCCATCCGCAGCGAAGTGACATAGAGGAGGGACCAGCCTTGGGCCAGTCACCGCCTCCCACCATTCTGCTGTGCCCTGCGTGTGTCTGTGCTGAGTAGAATTGAATTTTGAATGCTGCTGTCTTTTGAATACTGGTCTTACAAATTAGTGATTGCCAAGCCAGACTTAACAGGCAGTCGGTTCCCCTCTCAGAGTACTGGGGTAGCTCATCTCTGTGCCTCTGTATGGATGCGATTCAGGGACCCCATGATAACATTTAATAATAAATAAAGGCTGATGAAATGGCTAGAGTACTGGGCCTGGAGTCAGAAAGATTTGAGTTCAAATGTGGCCTTAGACATTTCTTAGCTGTGCTGCTCTGGCCAGGTCACTTTACGTCTGTCTAACTCATTTTCCTCAACTATAAAAGGGGGCAATAATAGTATCACTCTCCCAAGATAGTTGTGAGGATCAAATGAGATAATCATTGTAAAGCCCTGTTGTAAGCCATAAAGTGCCATAAAAATGGCACATTTGTGGTTGTTATGAAGTCTATCGACAACTAATTGAGAATTTTGTATGAAGCATTCCCTAGAGATTGAAAGGGAATCGGGGAGCAGGGCTGAGGGGTAGGGCAGGATGGTGGCGTTGTCATGAACAAAGAGGTCCCACAGGCTCCGGGCTTTTCAGACTTCGTGGCAGGGGTGATGTTCCAGCTCCCCTGCCAGTGGTTCTGAGGGAGGCACTTCTTGGGAATCTTTGAAGTGCTTGTTGGGAGGGGGGGGGGTATGCGCGGGAGGGTCAAGACAGGCATCTGAATACGTCTCTTAAATCCTACACTGACGTCCACTCATGGCATGAAGGTGACCTGAGCTTTTCAGACACTCTGCTAACGGAACGCAGGTTTTGGCAGGCCCCAGCCAACAGGAAGGGTTTCAGGTATGGACCCAGTACTAGATGTGACATCTCTTGTGGAGGACCAGACTCAGGAGGTTTAGAGTAGCTCCTCTCTTGATGAGCTTGGCTGTCAGGTGGTGGGCAGGGGGGTTCGGGTCACAGCAACTTGTCATTAATCGATGATTAATTTATGAGAAAGAATGTGGCTTGCATTGTTGGGGGTGTCTCTGATCAGTAGGAGTACAGTAAAGGCCCTTTATATGTCTTGGTTATGATTTATTTCTGGGTCCACAAGCTTCAGTTGCTGTCACTGTATCCTTCATTCCTCCTGTCATGATCCATATTTAATATTTTAATATCCCTCTAAACGCTCTCTTAGTAAGAATAATAATAGCTAGCCTTTTTATAGAGTTTACTGTATGCTGATTTACATAACTTATGCTGTGCCTAGTACTGTGCTCATGGATTTGTGATTTTCACAATAACTTTGGGAGGTAGTTTTATCCCCTTTTTACAGTTGAGGAAGTTGAGGCAAATAGAGGTTTTAGTGACTTGCTCAGGGTTTCATAGCTAATGAATTTCTGAAATCAGATTTGAACTTGGGTTTTCTTGACTCTCAGCCTGGTGCTTTATCTACTGTACCTCCTTGTTCTTTGTATAAATACATACACTAAAACTTTGTTTCAAGGATTATAGGCCTCATGCCAAACCCTTTTGTCAGTGATCATGATGGCAGAAGGGAAAATGTGCTCTTCTAGCAGATAAACTGGGGCAAGCTGGACCTGGCTGTCTGTCAACATCACCTCCTAGACATATAGACTGTTAGATCTGGCAAGACTTGCCAAGAACCCCCTGGCCAGAGATTCTACACCTTTTTGTTGTTCCAGTCTCTGCCTGGGTTCCAGGAGTCTGGGGAAGCCTTTGGGCCTCTTTGCAGAATTAGTCTTTTAATGGATGTAAGAAACTACTTAGGATTATAAAGGAAACAACTCTAAGGTTTTTCCCTTCTCGTTCATGGATCACTACAATTTTTCCATGAGCCCCCTGAAAACTACCTCTAGACCCTTACTGGTCCACTGACACCTAGTTAAGATTAAGAACTCCTGATCCTTTTAGTTTCAGTCTCATCCTTTTATCCAGAGGGAATCTGAGACCCAGAGAATGGAAGTCACAGTGCAAATAGGGTGGTGCAGCCTGGCTCTTGAGTCTTTTTACTGGGCTCTTGCCTCTAGATTAGGAGTTTTTAAACCTTTTTTTTGTATATGTATGTGTGTCATCATAGACCCTTTTTCAGAATGTTTTTAAAGGCATAAAGTAAGTATATAGGATTTGAGGGGAAACCAATTCTATTGATATACAATTATCAGAATTTTTTTTTAAGTTCACAGACTTCAGGTTAAGAACCCTGTGCTAGGCTATGCCATTCTCCCTTAAAAGCACCTAGCATTCAGGAGGAAGCCCAGACAAAAGTCAACAGTTATGAAGGTAACGTTAGGATTTGTTATGTACTTTTTCATTTTTGTTTTTATTTATAAACCCTTATGTTCTGTCTTAGTATTAATTCTAAGACAGACGAGCAGCAAGAGCTAGGAAATTGGGGTTAAGTAACTTGCCAAGTGTCATGCAGCTAGGAAGTATCCAGGGTCATATTTGAATCCAGAACCTCTTGACTCCAGACTTGGAGCTCTCTATTCGCTGTGCTACCTGGCTGCCCCCCATTATGTACTTTTTAAAAGGGCAATAAAGTGAAATGGCAAAGCCAACTGTCTTGAAGATCTTCTTCTGGGTTCTGTTCTTTGTATGGAAATGAATTTTTCTTAGTATTTGGGTTCAGAAGGAAAAATAACTATCTGTGATCTATGATCCAGGTTCAAGAAAGGCTACACTAGAATTTGAAATGACTGTAGCAGGCTGGGGCAGCAGCAATAGCAGATGTTGGTCAGTACAGTACAGGCAGGGTAAGAGTAAGTACAGGCAGGGTAAGGAGGAAAAATAAACCTCATCAGTTCAAGATAGAGAGGCATTATGTGAGCCAAGCCAAGGAGTGATTGCTATAGGCCTGATGCCAGGATGTCTTCGCAGCATATCCCAGGCAGAGGTAGCAAGTGGCATTCTGCCACTGCTGCTGCCACCACTACTACCTCCCTCATTTCTCTTTTTCTCCCTTCCCTCTGTATGTGTCAGGTCTTCCAATCCCATTCACCTCCTCCTGCCCTGTCTCCCCAAGCATTTATTTTACTTCTTTGAGACATACATCCTAACTCAACATTTCTGTTGAGTCATGGAGGGCCTAGGGCTCAGGTGCTTCTCAAAGGTTGTGCCCAGTAGCACAAATCTGGCACATCCTTCCAGATTGAAAGGAATATCACTCCCAGCTTTGGACTGATTGTCTGCTGTCTGAAGACTAGCCTGACCCAGTATGGAAAAGGCTCATTGCCAGAAGGCTAGCCACTGGGGTTCTCTTCCCAGACTAGTTACTAGTGCTCAGACCTTTATTATTTATCTAGTTCTAGGTACTATGAAGGAAAATTTGGAGAAACCTACAACAGTGATTAAAAGTTAAGAAAATGAGATCAGTGAGAAAAAAAGGAAAAGAGAAACATTGTTTTAGTGAGAAGGCTGTGTGTGGGGGATATGTTTGGATATGAAAAGGATAGCCAAATATTCCCTCTTTACACCAAGAAGAAAATAAGAAAAATGGGCATAAAACCATCACTTGAGAGATCTTTGGGTTGATATAAGGAAGAATCTCAGAGTGATGATGTTATGGAATCATCTGGAAATTTTTCAAAAGAAAATAACATTTTTTTCCATTTGTCTGATATGGTTTTCTTGTGGTCCACATGCCTTCTCAGAGCTCTTTCCATCACTGACTACAGCTGACATGAGCAGCAGCTGCCTCCCACCTCTCTACCTCCTTCCCCAAAAGGCTTTTTGGAGAGGAATAACTCAAAGAAGATGGAAACAGGGTGGCAGGAGGAGCCTTTTTGTTCTTCCCACAACTGGAGGTGAACTTTGAATTGTGCTCTGGATTGGTCCTGGAGCATATGCAGCATGATATTGTAGAAAGCATGTTTGATGGCCTGCCTTGGCCACTTACTGTTTGACCCTGGACAATTCATTGTACTCCTCTAACCTTCTCTTGCCTCTTCTGTGAAATGGGTATAATACTTGTATTTCCTACCCACTGAGTTTGCTGTCAGATTTAAATGTAAAATTATAAAGTACTCCGTAAACATCAATGACTGAAGAAAGGCGGAAAAAGCACAATATTTTTAGCTTAAAAATAAATCTGGCAGTATGTAAGAAAAGAGGAGGAAGGGAGACAGAGAGAGGAAGGGGGCCAGGGAGGGAGAGAGAGGAAGAGAGCAGGGGGGAGAGAGGGAGAAAAAGAAATTGAGGAAAGAGGAGAGGAGAGGAGAGGAGAGGAGAGGAGAGGAGAGGAGAGGAGAGAGAGAGAGAG
>NC_058133.1:490933929-490954250 GCF_016433145.1 Gracilinanus agilis | reverse complement strand
AGAAGAAGAAGAAGAAGAAGAAGAAGAAGAAGAAGAAGAAGAAGAAGAAGAAGAAGAAGAAGAAGAAGAAGAAGAAGAAGAAGAAGAAGAAGAAGAAAATTTCTGGACTATTGCCTAATTACTGAGAAGATGTGAAATGTGGGAGGTGTTGAAAACAAATTGAGAGTTAGGAGGTTGTAATCAGGAGCAGCCAAAGTCCCATCACTTTCTTGCCTGCCTTCCAGGAAGGGCTGGAAGCAGCCTTCTGAGAGCTCTCTGAGGGATTGTTCGAGAGCCTCACCTGCAAGGTTGCTTCTTTGTGATAATGAGGTTCCAGATCAACTCCAATCAAACATTTCCTCACTGTCCAAGGCGAGTCACCTTCTCCTCCTTAGAATCTGGGGGCCTGAGGTCCAGAATGGAAGCTTATGAGAAAGCTGCAAAAAAAGAAAAATAATAATAAAAAAATATAGTTTTGTTTTTCTTTTCTTCCTCTTCCACTCTGAACAGTTTTATGAGTCTCTTCACTTAAAAACAAAAAATGACAAAGCTAATCAAAGTCGGGAAGCCTGATTCTTTTTATCAGGAGAGCATCGTCTAGCCAGGCTATGCTTCTCTCCATGTGAGGGGCAGGGCTCTATACCCTGTTAGTCACCGTCTGAGTCACACCAGGGTGCAGTCCTGGTGTTGTCTGGGTGATTGATTGGTCTCTTGAAACTCTCATGCAAATGAGAGTCAGCATCTCCCGAGGTCATTTCTCAAGAAAGTCATTTAAATGAGTGAAATGCCTGTCCTGAAAGTGACCAGAGGAGAGCACTACCCTCTCTGACACTCAGGAGGGCATCAGACCTGGAGTGAGACTAGTCCAGGGCCGTTCTGTAGCCAACAGATGGAATTGTCTGTGTCTCTCTTCATCATGTCCATTGTGATTGGGTGGCCATACTAGACTTTGCTTCTTCACCTTGAGGTGACTGCAAGACTAGGGTCTGTTTGGATCCAGGAATTGATCACTTAATATGTTATAATGCTTTGGTTTCCAAAGGCTCCCCCCTCCCCCCCCCCCATACATTAGTGCAGTGTCAGGTTGGACATATCTCCTATGAATAGGGTGACAGTGGGGCTTTTTACTGGCCGTGATTTACCCAGGCTTGGGCAGCATCAGTAACAGTTGATCCAGGTCTCCTGCTTCTTAACACTGATTTGTCGATGCCACAGTTTGCATTGGTCAAATATGGTCCTGTTGACTGGGTAAAGATAAGTCTTCTTTTCTTTCCCCCTCAGATCTCCAACATGATTTTACTCTGTCCTGCATATTTACTTTTCTTTTGTTTTAATGGTGTTCAGTTGACAAGTGAGGTGGGGGTAGTGAAAGAGGAGTATATTCTTGAACATTAAAAGAAAATTTGTCCCTTTGGCCTGGTGCTTGTTTGGAACCTCAGCCTGTCTTGGGGAACGTTGATGGATCGATTACAATTCCCACTCCAAAGAAGAGCCTTCCTCAGACACAGATTCGAAGTCAAATCATCCCACGTGACACTTCCGTCATGTCGTTCTCTGCTGGCTCTCTACTGCCTTTCAACACGGAGACACATGGCTCTGAAATTCACCCAATGTGGCTGCTTTTCAAAAAGAGTGAACTCTGCTGTTCTTGTAATGAGAAGTGCTGATCCCCCTCCCCACTTCTGACCAGGGAGAGTGCTGCACAGTGTCAGGATTTAAAATGAAACCTTTGTTAGAGCCCGTGGGGGGAAATGGATCCACGCCAAGTCCAAACATATCACTCTTGGCCATTCTAAACCTACAAAAAGTTTAGATTTTTTTTTTTTTTTAATTTTTTTTAAACCCTTAACTTCTGTGTATTGACTTATAGGTGGAAGAGTGGTAAGGGTAGGCAATGGGGGTCAAGGGACTTGCCCAGGATCACACAGCTGGGAAGTGGCTGAGGCTGGGTTTGAACCTAGGACCTCCCGTCTCTAGGCCTGGCTCTCAATCCACTGAGCTACCCAGCTGCCCCCCAAACCTACAAAAAGTTTAACTCTTAGAGCAAACAAATTTTTTTTTCTAAATTGGGCATTTGAAATGGCATGTGGGAAAAAAATACCTGCATGGTATGTTTCATGCCAATGTAAATGAAAAGAGTCCAGCAGAGGAGTTGGAATGTAAGCTATAACTTACCCATAGCTGTGGCATGACCATCAGACACCAGAGGCTCAGTAATGTGCATTCTTTTTAAGAGTTTAAGAGTGAGAAACAGAGTTGGTTGGATGGCTAAGGAGCCAAGGATTTTTTCAGTGTTCTTGTAGTGTTATGGTTCTGGGGAGGCCTGACAACTCATAGCATAAGGACTGAGCTGCTTGTGAAACCGGAGTTGCCTTGCTCCAGGACCTGAAACTATTGTGTATCATTTGAGAAGGATGCCCTTCCTTGTGGCTTCCCAGAAGCTATTTACTAATCCAGGCTGCAGCCCCCATATACCACAAGTAGTTTGTTTGTTTAGTTGGGGGGGGGGGAAGGTAGAGGGTACATTTGCTGACCACGACCATTCATTGTGGCCCTGAGGCCCCTGTGCCTGGTTTCTCTCTCAGGCACTAAGGCTAAACACGCCTCATATGCTATGAGCTTCATCTGTGGTTTGTTCCCTTTGCCAAAGGAGCTTCAGGCATCCACCACTGTTTGGAATCTAGTGGCCACACTTGGCAGGCAGTGGGTTGAATGACCTCTGTTTAGGAGCCCTGGGTCACTGGCTGGATATCAGCCTCCCTCCATTACTGGCCCTGCCTGTGTTGGGAGTGGCACTTGGCCAGGGCATTGTATTTCCACTGGGCTGAAAACATGGAGCCCCAGCTGGAGCAGAGATGGGTCCTGGGGAAGGGGGCAGCAAGACAGGGAGGACAGAAATAACCCAGAGGGTCTTTGACTGAAAAGGAGAGAATTGGGGCCTCTTAGGTAGAGCAGGTATTGATGTCGTATGGGAAAACCCTAGACGTCAGAGGACAGCTGAATTGTCCCAGGTTTGTTGATGTTTCTTCTGAAGATTTCAGAAGTCTTTATAGGCAGCATTGTCTATCCCAGAGAGGATGAGGTTGCGAGTGCAACCCAAGAATTTGTTGCAAGATATAGTCCTCCACTTATTAAAGTGGTTTGTGTGCTCTGGGGATAAATGGCCACTTTGACACCAGCTTATAGCCATTTACTGCCATAGACTGGGAAGTAAATTAGTTTTTAAGCTTTGGTCTGTTAACACTTTAACCAAAAATTGAGTTACTCCCCTGGGGAACTTTGGACAGTTTGTACTTCTCCCCTTAAGTTGGGATGCTGGAGACCCAGGAACCTCTCATTGATCTTTGAGGACCTGGGGTAGGGCCTCGAATTCAGTTACCTTTGGCCTTGATTGGGTCCCCCCAATCAAGTCTGTCAGAGTCATTCACATTATCCTCAGAAGCTTGTCGTATACAAATTCCCACACAGTGCTCTGGTGAAGAATGGGTTTACAGAGTAGAAATACTCTTAGCTGTAATCATGGAGTAGGAATAGATTTGCCAGACAAAAAAAGAACCTTCTCCAAGTTGAGTGGTCTGTTAGGCCTCCCTTCGTGTCCTGGGGGGATCACTTCTCTCATTGGCTTTCTGTATGTGCAGGATGGAGACATTCCCTGCTGTGGCTGAAAAGGTCCTGAAGGAGTTCCAAGTGTTGCTGCAGCATAGCCCCTCTCCTATTGGAAGCACCCGCATGCTGCAGCTTATGACTATCAACATGTTTGCTGTACACAACTCCCAGCTCAAAGGTAAGGAGCCGCCTGCCTCTGCGCCCACACCGGTGGTGTCGAACTTCAGGGGTCGTCCCCGCACACGGCCATCCGTCTCCGCCTTTTGCTATACGCCACTTTGCTTAAGGTTTTCCAGGACTTCCTTGGGTGGGATGAGGGGAAGCAGCCACGGGCACAGAGCCTTTGCAAACCCCAAGTGCTGTTGCACATCTGGCTTTGCTGAAGGCAGCAATGAGGACTCTTGTCGGCTTTAGTCCCAGAACCCCTCCCCTGGGAGAGGCCATTGCTGAGATGCTTCATTGTAGAGACCATGTACTTGGCAGGGATCAGGCCTAGCTGTTTTCTGGCCTCGTGTACCTTGTTTGTTCAGTATGGAAAAGTCCGGCTCCCTACGGGATAGCCCCCGTGGGGATCTGCCAGGGGGTGGGACATGCGACGGATGAATGTCGGTGATTCCAAGCCCGGAAGGTAAAAAGGCGGCATCAGGCCCGGAGGGTGCCCCAGAGGCGCCCCCAGCCAGCCCCGGCATGCAGGTCGCCATGCTCTTGCACACTGTCATCACCGGGGCCCACTTCCAGAGGGGCCCCCCAACTGCACGTAGGGGCAGATGGCGCGCTCGATTTAAGCGGAAACACAGAGTGTAGATGGCTACCTCCTTGTGGGCCTGTCAAGGAAATGGGGTCCCAGCTGCCTCGGAGCTCGGTGTGTGCTTGGGCCGAGGGTTGCAGAGGTGATGGAGACTCCTGGAAGTAAGGCTTGCCCCACGGACATTCAGGTGTCCAGCAGATCTGGTGCTTCTGGATGGGGCATTGTCATCGAGGCTCTCCGTGCAGGAGTTTGTTCTCAGGGGCTTCTGTCTCCATTTGTCTGTGCCGGGGCATTTCTTCTTTGATCAGGGCATATGCCATACCTTCCACTGAACCGGCATCCTCCTGGGGCAGGCTCAGCGATGGCTACAGCCAGGCTGCCTGGCTTTTCAATCACAGCCCAGTCCTTGGGGTGATTTCCCCATCTTATTGCTGCCTGCTAGAGCACTTAGAATTCCCAGCAGAAGGCTGGAACCATTGGCTTTGGTGACTTCTTGAACCTGGCTAATTATTCCTGAGTTGACTGTTTGTTTTAAGCAGTGCTGAGGAAACATGGAGGGCTGGAAGGTTATAGTGGTTTCCAGGAAAAAGGAAATGAAGTTTGCAAAGTATTGCCTTGGAGAGTCTAAGGAGGAAAGTGCCTGGGAATGGGGGGCGGGGCGGACTGTGAAAATCGATCCTTCATACTGGCTTATTTTGTTTCAAAGTGGCAAAGTTGTGGGATTCCGGAGACGGAGGAGCAGCTCTCCCTGATGTTCTCCTTCGTGCCTTTTATCATTCGGCTCCAGAGGAGTCAATGTTTGGTCACCTTCCTAGGCTTGTGGCCTCTGCTAGTCTGTTCGTCTCTGGGACGGGGACAGGGACTTGAGGCCTTTACAGATACCAGGTCCTCACCTGTGAAACTTCTGTTCCTTTTGACAGGGGCCTCCTGCCTTACACTCACTGTAAATTGTAAGGAAACAGAAGTGGAGTGGTCAGGTAGTGAGAGCACCAGAGACATGCCTCTTGCGCTCAGGGTCAGACTCTTCAGCCATGGCAGTGGCACGCTGCCAGGAAGCAAAGAGAAGGGGCCGCATTTGACAGCTTCCAACCCCGATTAGCCAGCTTAGCAAAGGGGAGTGTGGACAGAGGAACCTGGATTATTAGGGAAAGCCCAGCAAAGGCTGCAGGGGAGAAGCAGCCCCTCCACAGAGGGGGGCACGTGGCTGCCAACTCGCCAGTGTGCCGCTGAGCCAGGTCCAGGCCCTGCTGTGTGGGCTACCATCAGGAGAGGGCCGAGAGGAGGACTCGGCAGGGTCAGTCGGTGGGAAGAGGCGCTTTTCCATTTCCCAGCCCATGAGTCATCTTCTCTGAGCCCCTGGGTTGTACTTGCACGGACAGTGGCAAGAGAGGGGGTGTTGTGGTTGAGTAGCATCTGTGTGGTGGGTGTGGAGAGGAGGGGATTGGGGGAAAGAAGAAGGCTGAACTCCTTCATTAATCAGCAGCAGTCTGAATCACATTTTTATGAGTAAGGAAGTGATAAATCACCCTTCAGTGCTGGGTCCTCATAGCCAATCAGCAAGCACCCTTCTCGAGACATCCCTACTGCCCAGGCTGCCACAGTGCCGTCCCAGCGGCGACATGGCCAGCCGTGTGTCTGTGAAGCCAGGAAGTGCACATGATGGCAATGGTTGTCTCCCAGGTGTTCGTGATCCATGTTTATTTGGCCTCCATTCCAAGCTGCAGAACATCTGTGCCATCCGTTTTCTTTCTGTTCCTTTTTGGGTTGTCCTTCTGCATGAATGTTTATGTGTATTGGCTCCTAGTCTCCTTGGGGAAGGGAGAATTCCATTCTCAGCTCTGAAAAAGGAGGATGTTCACAGGAGAACTTTGATGAGGAACTTTTTGTGGACCTGGAAGTTTCTGAGGTCCATCCAGAGTCTGTTTTATTAATAGGAAAAGTATAGATAATTGCTGAAATCATTTTGATTTTGTAGAAGGGGAAGGAGAAGTTCCCATGTAGAGATAATGTATTAATTGATGCCTGAAATTCTACCTTTAGGCATTCTTTTTTTTTTTTTTTGTCTTAAGAATTTCCTTCTTCCCCACTATCAACTTTTTTGAAATTTATATTATTTCAGGAGGGAAAACTCATTAAATCATTAACATCTTAGTGTAAGTTCACCAGATGCTTTCCTCCCTGTTAGAACAGGCACAGTGAATAGAGTGCCAGGCCTGGAGTCAGGAGGTTCTGGGTTCAAATGTGGCCTCAGACACTTCCTAGCTATGTGATCTTGGGCACATCATTTAACCCCAGTTGCCTAACCCTGCTCTTGCTTTAGAATAGATACTTAGTATCAATTCTAAGGCAAAAGGTGAGAGCTAAAAAAAGAAAAAAACAGGTCAGCATGAGGGGAGCTTCTGCTCCGAGTAGGGGCAAAGACTGGAGGATGGGAAGGCAGCTGGCCCTTCTCCCCAGTGCATGGTTTTATGCCTCCTCAGGGAGGCAGCCCATACTGGGCATTGGTCTTCATTTAGTGAGGTGGATTTTCAGGCCTTGACTGGACTATCTTTAGGAATCACTGTTTTCTTCCTTCAGTGAACTGATCATTTCTGGGTTTTGGTATGTTGATTTATAGATTTCCTTCCCATTTTCTTGTGGATTCAACTGAAAATCCCATATTGGGCTGGGTCATTATGGGAGTAGAATCTTGATATTCTGCATGAAGGTGGCAGCGAGGGGCTGTCAGAGACTCAAGGCTGGGCTGGGCTGGACATGGGGGGGACACCCAAAGAGAAATAAGGCAAAGAACAACAAATTCTGGCAAAGGAAGATGCTCCTTACTGTGACTGGTGTTCTGGGCTATGCAGTAGTCAGTGGTGGCTTCATGGGGAAGATGGTTTCCAAAGTGATGTCATGATTGGAGACCTCAGAGCTTGAGGCAGACCAGAGGGAAGAAACCCATCCTTCCCCACATAGTCACATTTAACACTTCAGTAGCCATCTGATTGGCTAATGTGAGGTTGGAGTTGGAGCTGTTGATCTGAACCACAAGCTCTCTAAGAATTTTAATTTTTTAAAAATTCTGTAATTTAAGAAAATAAAGCTCTGGTTTCTTGAAGGGAAGTAATTGAAGCAGTATTTGTGGGAGGGCATCTCTGAAACCCCCCTGCATTTCCATCTGTGCCCAATTTACTCCAATCTGGCCTTGCTGGGGTATTTTTTTCTTTCGCTTTAAAAAAAAATAATTTGTTTTATAATTCCTGGAATCAAAACCATCTCAGGCGCACACTGTTTTATTTTACTGTATTATTGGATTATACTTCCTATAAATCACTGGATGTTATTCATAGGCCACCACCGGAATAACTTCCCTTCTCTGAGTTCTGGCCCCCTCCCCTTGTCTCCCTCCTTCCCCACCAGCTAACAACTAGAGCAGCTCTGAATTTCAGTCCTTCCCCAAAGATCCTTGGGTGGCAGCAATGGGCATCCAAGAGGTGACTGCTGTGGCAGTGCTCCTTGCTGCAGCATTTTGGGACTGGGACCCAGAAAGAGCCAGGGTTGCACATGGACCCCTTTTGACACTTCCCCAGTTTGACTTATCCAAAGTCTGTTAGAAACTCTGTCTTGTTGGGGGGGGGGGCAGGGGTGAGAAGAGGAATGCTACATGTGTTTCTTCAATGTTGGGGAGAACCCTGGTTGCCCATATGAGATGAAAAGTGCTCAGTCTAGAGACAGTGGTTGGTTGCTTAGAGGGGAGTCTTGACATGTGAAGAAGAAACCTTATACCTTATGCCAATGATATGATAGAGCAAAATATAGTTAAACACAATAAAAAGCCCAAAGACCTTAGTGTCCTCTTAGAGAACCCAGAGGAAGCACTCTTGCTTTGGAATTAAAGTCAAGTGCATTTTAAGTCTTCTTCCTAAAACATAATGTATGAGGAATCCTAATCCTGAGTATATCAAACCACTTGTACAGGAAATCCATATTTCACAGAGATGTGCCCAGGGTGAGGGTTGCACTCATGTGCGCCCCCCCCACCAAATACCTGTCTGTGGCAGGAATAGTCTTTTGTTCCCTTATCTCTACGAGGATCCCCAGCTACAATCCACCAAACAGTCCATTCTGCCAGCTCTCTCTGTGGCTGTAGTACAGGCTACCCCTGGAGTTTGTTGATGAAGAAGCCAGCCTGATGTAGGAAGTTCATGTGAGAAATGGGTTTAGAGATCAGTGTGATATTCACTAGGCTTTTTTAAAGACAGACCAAAAGTCTTTAAGCTTTGTCCTGTATCCTAAGGGTAAACCATGGTGTTTAATAGGCTGTCCAATGAATGCATCTCACCATAGCTATCTCTGACAGCTGATGGGGGAGAGTTGAATCTATCAGGGGATATCCTGATCCCCAGGACTTAAAGTTCCAGAGGTCTTTACTGTAGTAGGAATGAAAGAATTTGTTTGAGGGGGGTGGAGGTGGGAAGGTGAAGAAGAGCAGTCATTGTGCCCAGCCCCCCAAAATGAGAGATTCTTTTTGCCCAGCAAAATTCAACCTGTTGTCATGTTAGTTGAAGAGAGTGATTTCTGACCTGTAGCACCCTGAGGCAGACAAGCAGAGCACAGCTGCCCTTAAATAGTGCAGTTTCTTCAATGCCTCCTCATTTCTCCCTAGTCGATGTAGATAAGGGAACTGATCTCTGATTTTGCTGCTGTTTTTCAGCAGGTTTTTCTGGCCTAGGATGTTCCTTTGCCTGTAAGTAATACATCAGTTTCTGGGGAGTAAAAATAGCATTTAGGGTTCTTTGTCCTCTGCCCCATCTTCTCTGTATTCTTTTCTGAATTCTTTTTGGGACTAGGAGAGTCCTGAGAGCAGAGAGGGCAAAGTTCAGACTAGGCTTTTGCTAACCACTGAACAAAAGGGAAATAGATCTCTTCTTGTGGGAACAGACATAGTAATGGGAAATGCTGCCACTACAGTCTGTAACTATATAAAATCATTATCCTAGGAAAATTCCAAGATTAATTAGAAAACATTTTCTACCCTCACCTACCCATGTAACCCTCAGTACACCCACCATATGCCCATTCAAGTGTCTTAACTCTTAGTCTAGAGCAGTGATTCCCAAAGTGGGTGCCATCGCCCCCTGGTGGGTGCTGCGGTGATGGCCACAGGTGCGTTTATCTTTCCTATTAATTGCTATTAAATTTAAAAAATTTAATTTCCAGGGGGCTGAGTAATATGTTTTCTGGAAAGGGGGTGGTAGGCCAAAAAAGTTTGAGAACCACTGCTTTAGAGAATATGTCTTCCCATGTTCACTAATATATTCAAAGTTGCGCTTTGGACGGGAAAATTGATAGTTGCTGAAAGTTTCAAAGCCTTCAGAGATTTGAGACTCTCCTATCTATATTGAAAGACAGAAACATGTCCTTGGGTTCATTAATTTATATCTCAGCTATACATATGTCCTATGATGATGTAATTTGTCTCTGATGAAGTCTTGTTTACTGGGTTGAACTGCAAATTCATTGGAAACAGAAAGGATTTGAATTTCTAAATCTTTTAACTACTTGCTATAAGGCTGACTCATTTCTGAGTCTGAGTTGAGGCCTGGAGAAGAAAGGAAATAGAAAGATTGATGTGGAGGTAGTCTTGATTCTTGATATTCTGGTTAGAACCATATGTGAGAAGCTAGCAGAAGGGCACGCTTTGGGTGAATCTATGTCTTCAGGGTTCGTACAGGTAGAAGCAAGCCAAGTCTTGCTTTCTACAAAGTACTGCTCTTGACTTGGTGATGGGAAAAGGGTTCTGATTCCCCCTTAGTCTTGTGAGTTTGCAGAGTCTCTCATTTAGCCTTGGGCAGTGATTGTTGCTGTAGCTGATTTTCTTTTTTCTGGATTTCCCAGAGGGTGCCAAATGCTTGATAAGAACAACAAATTGAGCAAGGAGAAGGGAGTAGGGTTGAAGGTGGTAGGAGCCCATTGGTGGCCCCAAGAAAGAAAAGAAATTGTTAGGAGACTGAAGAAGAACCTTTGCTAGTTTGGGGTGTGGCTCCAAGAAAGCAGGTAAGTTACCTTTGGCTAAGATGCGCGTCCATTAGGAGGCTGCTCTGTGCTCTTGTTCCTGATGTTAACAGTGTTTAGCGTGCCTTTTGGTTTGTTTATCTTCCTCAGTTTCCTGTTTAGAAGGCAGATTGTCACATAGCTGGGGTTTATTTACTGTAAATGCAGTTACTTTCGTAGTTTCTTACTCTCATCTCATTACTTGTAGCCAGAAAATGCCCATGCAATTATCCCTCGCCCTAAGTGCCAGCAACAGATGCCGCATTTGACATGCTACAGGGAATTCCAAACTGCTGGACAGGTTTCTGAAATCCAGACACGTGCTGTTCACACTTTGGCTTCTGAAACAGGGATCAGCAGGCACAGGGGAGAAAGAAGTCTATAGTGCATGCTCAGGACTTAAGACTCCAGCTGGTGTCACCAGGGCAGGTTACATCATTGTGGAATGGTGGTGTGCCAAACCCAGTAGGTGCTTCTGGGAGGCACATCTGTGACATCATCCTGCCCATTTTGTATAGTCTCTGCAGCTAGCTCCTTCCAGAGGGAAAGTGATGCCAGTGAATGGGAGGGAAATGTTTGAGAATCACTGTGTTTTAAGATGTCATTTCTAATCCAGGCCTGAGGACCCAATTTAAGACTAGTTCAGCAAAGTTTATAATACATTCCCCAAGGTTCCATGTTGGAAGAAAAAGCTTTCTTTACACAGTTAGCTAAAATACTTCTCCTGGAGGGAATTCCTTCTATACACTGTGGGCCGAATCAGAACACCTCTAGATAGGTGGACTCTAGAACAAATGTTGCCCCTGTGCTTTGGAGAAGTTTGGATAACAAACGGTGAAAGGAAAATTTAGGGAAAGCCATCAGTTATACGTCCCTTGGGAATATTATGTTTAAAATCGCTCTAGTTATCTCCTTTTTTCTTGTTCTAAAATCTAGTTTTTAAAATGGATATTGTGTTAAAACTAATTTGTTAAAAATTACATTTAAATATATTTGCATCATGGTATTTAGTTGCAATAATAGAATTCAATTGGCTTTGTTGCCTTATTATGCAAAAAGAAATACCTGAAAGTTTTCCATAATAGTTCTGCGGTAAACCATTTGAACTTTTTTGGGGTGATGTGGAGAATGGAGTTCCTGAACTGTTATTTCTTTGGGGTTGGGGACTCTTGGTGAAGAAACTCTACCAATGCTGATTGTTGACTCTTCTTCAGCTCCATATTTTTGAGTTAGTTGCTTGAGACAGTGAGAAGAATTCATCTCTCCGTTCTCCTAGTTTCTTTTGTTTTCAGTGCAGGCCTCAAAATAGTCTCTCTTTCTCTGCCCTCCTTTGTCTCTATGTTAAGGTAGCCTTGTCATTATCACATTCTTTGAAAAACTTCAAACTTACTTTGGCTTGTTTTTTGGCTGCTGGTGATGAGTGTAGGACACACTCTGGGTATCCTTATGGTCATGCTACAATATAAAATGCCTCCATGTAGATGTGTTTTTGTACTTGACTTTGGGTGACGGGGGTCTTTCCTTTATCTCTAATAGTCCCTGGTTGAAATAAGTCATTGTTGGTCAGGGTTGAAGTGTTCATCTTAGTCAGGAATGAGACTCTCCAATTTCAGGCTAATACGAGCTAGGCATATTAACATGAATTTGTGAATTATGTGAGTAAAAGATCTTGTCCTGTCCAGGAAGGCTCTCAAGCTGGGGGAGGGGGGGGGGTCATCATTGGCTGTCCCTAGTTAACAGATACGTTTCTTTGAACTACTTCATTGATCGTGGAGGAAGAGATAAGAGCTACTTAAGAGGAAGTCCTCCAGAACCCTCTAACACTGTGCATAGTCTTGGGCTCTGGGAGGTAGCGGTGCCCTCCTTTTCCAAGGAAGAATGTGCTGCCAAGGGTACATCTGGAGGGTGTGGCCTTGGCAGCATTTTGGTTAAATATACAGCATAGTTGTAAATCTGGCCTTCCCAGGCTGCCCAGAGTAATGATCTAGAGTACAGCTAGCAGTGATACGTATCTCTTTACCTTTTAGTTTTAGGGAATCTAGCCAAGGTGTAAGGAGGGAATGGAACCCAGCATGAAGAGTCAGATTGTAACCTCCCTAACACCCATTGGAAGTTATCTCTTGGGGCAGAATCTTCCTTCTTGGGCAGATCAATGCTTACTTCATCAGACTTTTTACCACAAGGACTGGACTGCTCTCTCTCTTTCTAAGGTGCCTGTTCCATCCTCTGGGCTCACTTTTCAGCAGGGTGCTCTCTTTGGCTGAAGAAATTCTTCTCTATTTCATAATTCTTGTGTAGGGAGTTTACTTTCCCAACCCATTCCCAAGAAAACTACTTGTCTGCTAGTTCAGCAGCAGTACAGGCCAGCTAAAGCATTCGGTTAGTCTGGAAAATGAAATGTCAACTAGACTGTCAGTGCTCTGTCTATGGCTATGTCTTAGCAATATTATCTCGTTTTTCAGCCTGGTAAACATTCTCATGGGGCAGAAATTTTTCCGAATTAAAAATGTTAAAACTATTAGCATTAACTGAGGTTACATTATGGTTGAAGTCAGTAGAATTCTCTTGAAATACCAGTTCTATATCAGAATGCTTTTTAGAAGTTATTTGAAATCTCCAACATCATTTTCCCTTGGACACTTCCTGTGTGAATTCTTAGTTCCAAACTTTTTGAGTTTCTCCCCGAGGAAAAAGAAAGCCAAAATTTTATAGACACTCCTTTTTGTTAACTAATATCCCTGGTATGGGAGCTTCCTTCCAGGGAAGCTTGGGACAACTCACATGGCCACCGTGGCACTAGGAGCTATGACCCCAGTGGGGGCCCCTGAAGGCAAAGAGGGTCCTGTTGGGAAGGGGGGGGGAACTGCCTCCACATGTGTATGCTATTTCTTTAAAAGAGAGCAAAGCGGAAGTGATGCCGTAGGGAACATCTGCAGTGGGGGCTACGCAGAGGGGAGCAGGAGACGCGCTGCAGCTGGTGCGAGGCCCTGGCAGGCTGTGGAGCGGCTGTCTGTTGGGGTTTACTTCTGTCTGCATTGAAACATGGCCTGGGAGGGGGCTGGTGGCCCGCTGCCAGCCCCTCGAGCCTGCCCTGCTCTTTCCTCTCTCCTCCGCGCCCCCTCCCCGGGCTCTAAAGTCACATTTCCAGGCCAGACAGAGAATTAATCTCTGGGCACTTCACATTGCTGGCAGCCCAAAGCAGGATGTGGGATCTTTTTTTCTCTCTTTCTCTCTCTCTCTGCGTCTTGGCTGACTTTTTTACCTCTCGAAGAATTTGGAAGGCCGTGAGATTCCCCCCGTCCCCCCCAGCACTGGGGAGTTTTTCAGCACGCCGATCACCCTGCTGCGGCTTCACCCTAATAGACTTCATATGTTGACGCAGTTGACATCAGTATCAAACTATTTTACATGTGATCTGGTGTATTTCCTGAGGAAATCTGCAAGATATTTATTAAGAACTAATAAAATAAACCTCTCCATGAGTTTTTAGGTAGTTTTCAATTTTTCATGTCTCTCTCGTTTCCTCTTATCAATGAGTTGCTATTTTCTCCCTCCATTCTGACCATTGCAAAAGGAAACAAAAATAAATGTTTTAAACCGTTCCTGAAGGGACAGAGAGAGAGTAGTTCTGCCTGCTGCATCAGCCGGCGCGGGCTGTATTTTTAGTGCCATATATATACTGTAGACACTAAAAATATCCTGTTGTAGTGGATCCTTTTTATAGGTCTGTGTGTGTGTGTGTGTGTGTGTGTGTGTGTGTGCGCGCGTGTTTATAATGTTGTACAAGCGCCTTTGTGCGTCGGCAGCCGTTCTTCCCCTCACAGCTGGCCTCCATTAGTCCTTGAAAATTAATGTAATCCTAGTTAAGAAAAAAATTAATTACTCTACCAGAACTGCATTTTATTCAAAGTTAGTGTTAGCTCCCTGGCTGGCAGCTTGGAATTGAGAGGCCGCAGAGGCCCGCCGGGCTGGGGCTTGGGCACCGCGGCCTCCGCTGCCATGTTTGTGCTGCTCAGGGCGTTCCCGGCTCTGTAGTTAGGGTTAGACATGTGGCGTGCAGAGAGCAACCAACGAGGCTCGCCGCTTCCTCACCTCTGGGCAGGGCCAGGCTGCAGGGCCTCTGCGGGGAGCTTCGCTCGCCTCCTCCAGCACTCGGCTTTCTTATCACGTTTCTCTAGAAGGAAAATCCCTTGGAGCTGGCGATTGTGTGTGTGTGTGTGTGTGTGTGCCCGTGTGTGCGCGTGTGCATGTGTGTGTGTGCACATGTGTGTGCGTGTGCCGTGGGGGATCCAGACCTGGGATTTGCTGAGAGGGAAGCTCTCGTGCTGGCCTTGCTCTGCGGCCCTCCTTTAGGGAGCTTCCCTTTTAGAGCAGCAGGCCGGGCCGGCCCTCCAGCGAGTGCCTGGGGCGGTGACCGAGACCCCAGCTCTGCAGTGGGCATCCAGAGCCCCTGCTGTCTGCCTGCCTTATTGATGCTTCGCTCTCTCTTGCGCAACTCTCTGCTATTTCTCGCTCCCCCGCGGCAGAGGCAGAGAAGGGCTGTTTGTTTCCTTGGAGTCTCGAGGCTTTCTGCTGAGAGGCCAGGCAGGCTCCGTCTGTCTTGGACAGCGAGCCGAGCCGGTCCCTTTTTTTGCTAGGCCGGGCTCCTAAGAGGCCTCCCGATCGGGTTCCACGCGGTCAGGGATGATCAGGGCCGCCTGCTCTGGCCAGGTGCCTCGCTGAGCCCCGCTCCAGGGTCCGTCAGGGCCCTTGTTGCACGCACTCCTCAGCGGTGCCCTGGGGCTTTGTTTCTGGACCTTTCCCTGGAGGGTGCTCTAGAGCCATCTCCGCCCCCACTCTTGAGCCTTCGGCTTCCTGTATCTAAGCCCCAAGCAGGGTAGTTCAGCGAAAGCAGTAATTAGGTCTTGTAAAAATTTATTTTATTAGCGAAGAGTGTTGGTGGGTAATTGGCTATAATTCTAACACAGCCAGTTTGGAGATTAATAAAATTTTTAGAAAGAACAGTTTTTACCAGAGGCAGCGGGGCTGTTATTTCTAGGCCTTGGCTGGGCCGAAATCAGAGCAGCGTGGGACCTGCGGCTGGCTCCCCTCGTGGGCGGACGCAGGCCCTCCTTCCTCCCTGTTGTTGCAGCCTGTGCGGTGCCCGTCCTTGAGGGTGCTCTACGCTGGCATGGGAAGAAAGGAAACCTTGTTTTCCAAGAACTCTGCTCTCTCTCAGCTCGATAAGCATTTAAAAATAAAAGCTGCACAATTGAAATTGGCAGTGCATCTTCATTCTTTTGTCTCTCTGTTTATTTTTTCCCCTCATCCCTCAACATGTGTGCTCCAGCCCTGGTTCTTACGCCCTCAAGAATGATGGCCTGGAACTCAACACACTCTCACCAGGATCTCTGTGCCCTCCACATGGCTGTTGGGAAGCTCTAGCCGTCAGCTCTGCCTGTCCAGGGATCAGCCCCCTTGCTGCTGCTGAGACCTGATCACTTCTCTCTACCACAGTTCTCCAGAAGCCTGAATTGGGGCTCCGGCTCTCGTTCAATTGTTTGTTTGTTTTTTTCTGTGACTTTATTTGATTTTTTTTATTGTTGTCATTTAGTTGTTTTTCAGTCTTGTTTGACTGTTTGTGACCTGTTCTGGGATTTTCTTGGCAAAGACACTGGAGTGGCTTTCTATTTCCTCCTCTGGCTCATTTTACAGATGAGGAAACAAGCAAAGAGGTTTAACAGTGACTTGTCCACAGTCACAAAGCAAGTAAGTGTCCGGTGCCAGATTTGAACTCAGGAAGATGAGTCTTCCTGACTAAAGGCCCGGCACTATCCATTGTGCCGCTTAACTCCCCTTAAAAAAAACTTTTGTTGGGGGCAGCTGGGTAGCTCAGTGGATTGAGAGTCAGGCCTAGAGATGGGAGGTCCTGGGTTCAAATCCGGCCTCAGACACTTCCCAGCTGTGTGACCCTGGGCAAGTCACTTGACCCCCATTGCCTACCCTTACCACTCTTCCACCTATAAGTCAATACACAGAAGTTAAGGGTTTAAAATAAAAAATTAAAAAAAAAACAACAAAAAACTTTTGTTGTTGTTCAATCATGTCCAACTCTCTGTGACCCCATTTGGGGTTTTCTTGCAAAAATCCTGGAGTGGTTTTCCATTTCCTTCTCCAGCTCATTTAACAGTGAGGAAACCGAGGTAAACAGGGTGAAGTGACTTGCCCAGGGTCATGCAGCTAGAGTCTGAGATTGGATTTGAACTTAGAAATATGAGTCTTCTTGACTTCAGGCCTGGCACTCTATCCACTATGCCACCTAAGGTATGTTGGCCAGGCCTTGATGTGCATTGGTTCTTGCCAGGAAAGGGTGCATCTTTCCAATGATATCAGTTCTCCAAGCAGAGCTAGGGTGGTGGAAAGTTCTAGTCATGTATGTGAAAATGCCCGTACTGGAAACAGCACTCACAAATCCTTTCTACAAGCTGATAATTCTGTTGTCTAGCAAGCAAACTGCCCCGATCACCATAAACATAGATTACCTCGAAGTGTTGCATGGGCAGCTCCATGCAAAATTGGCCTGCACTGTTTCATATCTGGTGGAGGAGAGAACAGTCTAAAGCAGAGCAGAAGGTCCTGGTACCACCTGCCTCCCTACACCTTCCTCTTCCACTTTCCTTCCCTGGTCACTGCTGTTGGTTGAGTCAGCATGTGGAGTAGTAGTTGGAGAAGGTATGATTTCAGGTTAATAGTCCCAGTTGATCCCTGCAGTGAATTGGTGCTTGGTAGAACTAACCAGAGTGTTATTCCAGGTTAATAGTCTTTGTTTTTGCATGGCTGCCTGGGCTGGAACCTGGTATGACTATTTCCCAAAGAATATTTTTGGTTTGAAAACTTAAGGTCAGCAGTTCGCAAGAGCTAAGCTTGAAGCCAACTCCGTGGTTTGCCTTGTGCCACTGGCCCAGCAGCTCTACAATCCTGATCAATTGATCGGCAACAGAATGAAACCACCAATGACAACTGCCAAATGAAGCGCCATCTTGTCCAGCCTGCAGCCCAGTCTGGCTTTCAGCTTACATCCTCTTTCTCTCTACTTGTCTGTCTCACTCTGTGCTGGGTATTGGCCCCCTTTTTGTTCAATCTTTTTCCATCTCTCTGTCTCTTTTCATAACAGTTTTTTAATAATGTTTTAGTTAGTTCCAGCCTTTTCCCTGAATGGATCCCATTGGAAAATGCATTTGAAAGGAAACAGTTAGACACTTCCCTTCCTTTGAAACTCTGTTGGCACCTTTTCCAGGGCAGTAAACCGTACAACATGTATTTTCAAAGTTTCCAAATGCAGACATGCTGGCGTTAAATTTATGAAAAAATATTTTATTCGCCTGTATAGTAACGGAGGCTCAAAGATGATGGTCAGAATTGAAACCTGTGCTCGATTTTGTAACTGCAACAGACTTTTTAATTGGTGTAGAAAATTTAGCAACACTGGCTCTAGGAGAGCCTATGATACCATCTACCTTGGTCTTTCTCTGCAGAAGGGATAGGAGGAATTATAATAGGAGCTCTGGGAATAGCCCAGCTACACCTAAGGAAGAAAAGGACTTACCATGAGTCATCATGATTCATTGTATTAGACACATGGAGAGGCAGGTAAATTCCTTCTTGATCTTTCAAAGGGATGGAGTCAAAAGGTGACTGTTCCATTTTGTTTGTGACTTATCTTGGGGTGCTCTGGCAAGAAGGAGTCTATTCCTAGCAATGTGTCTGCTTTCATTAAGAATGTGCAGTACCAGTGTGACCTTATTGCCTATAAAAATACCAAGCTTGCTTTGTGGCCTGATGGAAATATGTATTGGAATTAGGTCTGTTTAGTGATCTGGGAATTTGTTTGGGGTTTCCATTTGATCCAGAAGGATAGTAGTATGCTGTTTACCAGTAAATTTCTTCCAAATTATCAGAGCCACTGGACTGTGTGTTGATTTTGGTTTGTGTGATAGCACCATTTCAGCTTTTTCTCAGGGTGCCAAAACAATCTGCAGGCTCTCTGGGCACCACTGGCAGCCAGAGTCAGCTAAGTACCAGGAGAGATATTGTGTTCCCAGCACCATTCTGGGCACTGCTCACAAATGATTATCAGCAAGCATTTATTGAGTTGCTTCCTGTGTGGTAGATGGCTGGGGAGGCAAAAACTTGTAGAGTCTATTTCCCTTCATGAATCCTTTGAAAGAGAGGCTATATCCTTGAAAGGGTCAGTAGCAAACAAGAAATACGTACAGAGGGGCCAAAGGTACAGGCTTGTATTCTAGGTGTCGGTCATTCTTGACTCTCTCCCCACCACCTCCATTCTGTTCCCAAGGTCTCATTCATAGACCCTCTTTCCTTCTCAGTCACTGCCACCATACTGGTGCCATCTCTTACCACCTCATGCTTGAACATGCAGCAGCCTCCTGGTGAGCCTCCCTGCCTCTACTTTCTCCCCACTGTAGACCTTCCTCTCCTCAGCTGTGAGAGTGCTCGGTTCATGTGACCCCTGCGCTTCAGAAAACTCCGGTGGCTCTCTGTTACTGCCAGGATTAAATTTGAAATCCTCTGCTCAGCATTCAAAGCCCTCATAAGACAGCTGCTTCCTACCTTTCCAGTCTTCTTATGCCTCACTACCCTCAAAATACTCTGGTATCCTAACTGCGTTTTCACTGTCTCTCCCTCATGCCTGGAATCCTTTTCTGCCTCAGACCTGCCTCTTTGGTTTCCTGGATTCCTAGTCCCCCACAATTCTAGTGCCGTTCCTCTGTTGATTATCTCCAATTCATCCTGTGTGTCTTGTTTGGATGTAGTAGTTTGTATATCGGCTACCTCGTGAGATTGGAAGCTTCTTTAAGTTCTTAGCACTCAGCATAATGCTGGGCACTTAGTGACTGACAGATCAAATACATGTATTGTCTATAAATAAGCATTCTGGAAATTCCAATTCCTGAAGGTGGGTGATCAGAGAAGGCTTTGGGGGGAGGTGAGACTTGTGCTGGACTCTGAAAGAAGAGCAGGTTTTAGATAAGTGAAGAGGAATCAGGAAGACTCATCCAATGGAAAAGAACAATGGATTTGGAGTCAGAGGAATTGAGGTCAACCGTGTGACAGCACTATTTGTGTCATCTTGGACAAGTCATCTTCTCTCTTTGGGCCTCAGTTTTCTTATCTGTGAAATGAGGTGATTGGACTAGATAGTCCCTAAGGTCCATTTAAGATTGTGATTTTATGGGGCAGCTGGGTGGCTCAGTGGAGTGAGAGTCAGGCCTAGAGACGGGAGGTCCTGGGTTCAAATCCGGCCTCAGCCACTTCCCAGCTGTGTGACCCTGGGCAAGTCACTTGACCCCCATTGCCCACCCTTACCAATCTTCTACCTATGAGACAATATACCGAAGTACAAGGGTTTAAAAAGAAAAAAGAAAAAAAGAAGAAGATTGTGATTTTAGGACACTAGACCACTCTAGGATGGGACGTGAGGTGAACAAAGGCAGGGAAATGGAAGTGCCATATTGCCATTGTGATTTTTTTTTGAACATTTATTAATAATCATTTTTAACATGGTTACATGATTCATGCTCCTCCTTTCCCCTTCACCCCCTGCTCTCCCCCCACCCACGGCTGATGCACATTTCCACTGGTTTTGTCATGTGTCCTTGATCAAGACCAATTTCCAAATTGTTGGTAGTGGCATTGGTGTGGTAGTTTCGAGTCCACACCCTCAATCATGTCCACCCCGACCCATGCGTTCAAGCAGTTGTTTTTCTTATATGTTTCCTCTCCTGCAGTCCTTCCTCTGAATGTGGGTAGCATTTTTACCATAAATCCCTCAGAATTGTCCTGGGTCATTGCATTGCTGCTGGTACAGAGGTCCATTACATTCGATTTTACCACAGTATATCAGTCTCTGTGTACAATGTTCTTCTGGCTCTGCTCCTTTCGCTCTGCATCA